>NC_139230.1:76780610-76897371 GCF_977018435.1 Lepisma saccharinum
TAGATCTAAAAAAGCAAACAACCTAAGTCAAATTCAAGCAGCAAGAGGAATACACAGAAACCAACATGGGATACAGAAAGAGAAATCAATAGTCACACCCATAGCACAGTTTAAAAAACTACATAGCTGAAACCTTAGAGAAACATAAAACTGCAAACACAATATATCTAGATTCTTCCAAGGCATAGGATAGAGTAAAAACATGGCTTGCTTATGGACAAACTCAACAACATAGGAATAAAATAGACAAGCAATCCTTTTTTCAGTAGAAAATTCCAATTACTCAAGTAAGCTACATCATACGTAGTACATAAGAAGAGCAAATTAACATCATCAGCAGTAAACCATCATGCAACTTCTATGTGCTGAAACAACTAAGTGAGTATAATATATCAGAAAAATGCCTACGTTTCAGGCTAATTTACCTCTACATTAATAATACTACCAGAATACTAAGGCTTCAAAAGTGAACACTAAGAATAATGTTCAGACTAAAGCATAGGGCATCTTGCAAAGGATTATTAGTCCCTACATCTACAAGTCAATAACAATTATTCTAAATACTACGAACTTGGACAAAATATAGTCAAATACACAACACAAGAAGGAAAATAATTACAAGTAAAACAGCAGACACTCAATATCTCAAAACAATCCGGTAAAAATATTCTACAACAAACTGCCTCATAACATAAAACTGCTAAGTCCCCAAAACATATACAAATACAATCAATAAAAACTACTTGAAATGGGAAAACTGACTACAGTCTCACAGACTTGATGTAAAATAACAGCAAAACTTAGAAGCATGCACAGTCAATAGTGCTCAATTTGCATACAGTTCACATGCAAACTCTCATGAAAATGTTCAAAACAGTCTCCCAGCTCAGTTCTCATCTATACTTGGACAACAAAATCCTGCAACAAATTCTCAGAAATCCTACCTTTCCTACCCTTGCTTAAATAGCTAAAGTGCAATCTTCATACTAAAATATTGAAAAACAGCATATCTATTTACATAAAAGTGTGTACACATGTGTTTGTCTGCGTGTACTCTTAGATAAATTGATAAAAAAAGCAATATAGTTATAAATCAAAGACTATACCTAATAATATTAATTTCAAAATAAGCTGATAGAAAAAGATATAATAACTACAGTATAAGCTAGAAACATAAATTAAAAGTATTTGAAAATAAAATCCTTAGGAAAATATTTGGGACTAAAACAGATTACAAAGCAGATGAGTGGAGAAGATTACATAATTTAGAAGTACATAATTTGTATTCATGTACAGATATTATTAGAATAATTAAATCAAGAAGACTTAGATGTGTAGATCATGTGGTACAAATGGGAGAGAAAAAAAAAGTATACAGGATTCTTGTTGGGAAACCTGATGGTAAAAGACGAATAGGAAGACCAAAACAAAGATGGAGGGATAATGTAGAGATGGATCTAAAGGAAATTGATAGGGATGGAAAGGAGTATATAGATCTTGCTCAGGACAGGAACAGATGAAAGACATGTGTTGCTGCAGCCATGAACCTTCGGGTTTAAGAAGGCTAGAGAGTTAGTTAATTATACATTAAATAAGCATAATATTTGGATTGTAAGTAGAGAATATAACAAATGTACAATGCATTGTGCGAAAACTGTCAACTTTGCATTATAAACAGAAAATTAAACTAGTTTGCCCTAGAAATACATTTTAAGAATAGCCCAAAATAGCATGCGTAATAGAAAATTAAAAAAAACAACTTTCTGATGCATAAAAGTACTGACTAGTGCTGAATGAATCAATTACTGTAAAATATTATTCTCTGATTCAAGTAATTTAACTGTAAACATTATCTTTTGTGTGTAAAATATAATTGTTAGTCGAACTGATAAGTACAAATATTAACTTTATACGCCTTCATACACTCTAAATAACATAACTTTGATATATAAATTAGTAACAATTTGTTAAAATTAAGTTAAACTGTAGAATTGTTTTCTTAAATAAATATAAACTAGTAAAAATACTAAACAAATAATTCCTTCTTTTCCTATTTAAAGGATGCCAAACAGTGTAAACCAGTTGTTAGTGACTAAATAACATAAAATTTGAAGGCAGTAACAATAGTTTTAAAAAACACTGCTTTTTACCTAACTTTGTGAATTAAATACTAGTACATTTTGTCAAATTATAAATAAAATATACCTATTTCTTTGGTATTAGTACTATAGTGAAGGAAAATGTTACTAAAACTTGGCTAGTACAGTAAATCTGAGAGTTTTAGCTAACTGGATATAATTGTAACTTGTTAATCTCGCCAAACACAATCTTTACCTCAAGTTTGGAAGCTAGCTGAACTTTAGCGTTTCGAATTACATATAATGAAGGCCTCTATAGTGGAAAAATACACCCAGTCTGAAAACATTTGGAAATGTTGTCTCCTTCTCTGTCGAACCAGACCAAGAGTGTTCTCACATGTTTCAATATATTTCTTAACATAACTAACTTTTGAAGAAAAGAATACCTTGTGCCCAGATAGCTTAGTTGGTATAGCGTTAGGCTTTTAACCTATCTGTCCAGGGTTCGAGTCCCTGTCTGGGCGATAACAATTTTTAAATTTTGTCATCGGATCTTTTGCAACAGTAAGTCGTGAGTAAGCTTTTAAGTTTCTCAAATATCAGCATCTTTAGCTAACAGTACAGCATAACCAGTATTATTATGATAGAAAAGTTCTGGTGGTAGAACCTACACCTACTGTAATATCTCTGTGGTATTAACTTACATGCAGCTCATAACTTTTGGGACTGTTTGTCCTCCGTTACATTTCTTCGCCATTTACCCTTAGCGTCGCGATTAGCCTCAGAAGCAAAAAAAAGCGAAATCTTATAATTGTTCTTTTTATATCTCTGAAACCACCTATACTATAGAACTACATTTAATGAATTTTGCAGTCTTTCTGTTTGATCTGTTAAATAATCCAGTCAATAAAAATATACTTGCATAGAAAAATCTGTTTTTCAGATACTTTAATCGGGTAATCTGCTTTTGCGTACTTCCTCAGAAATATAGTTCTTGCCACATTTATATAAATCGAAGTGTAGTTAGAGTTGACCTGTGTGCTTCTGGTACAAATAGTTACTTGAAAAAGCAAATATTGGGTGTATAAAAGGTAGCATTCTTGTGAAACAGTAAAAATCAACCTCATTTCCTCATAGCATTAGTTGCAACTGCTTCTTGCAGATTAACAAAGCTCTGGCGTGTGGTCCTAAGTCACCTATAATCCTTTGTAAGGTTCATGTTGTCCTATAAATTGTCGCTATACATACTAAGTCCCTAGCTACACCCTAAGCTTTTAGTTTCAATCAGAGGATTTCAGTGTTCAGATAGTGATTGTAGCCTCGTATAATAAACCAAATGGAAATAACCCAAGTGTTGATGCACCCAAAAAATCCAGTAATACTTCTAAAATACCTTGAAAAAGGTTATAAGGCTAAATTATTCTTCTAGCATAGAAACAACATTTAGCAAGTGAACCTATGGTCCATATAGTCAGTCGTCTGTGAACTTCGTCTTGTCCTGTGAATTGTCAATATATTGATAAATGGTTATATTTTTTTTAAAAAAAAGGAACAATGTTCGTAAGCGTCCAGTTATGGACCCTTCGGTAAAGGCATTTCAGTCTTTATAGACACACAATAATTTTCGTTACACTAAAAATTAGGCAAATAATCGAAATGTTAAACATTTCGTGTACTTTATCCAGTAAGCCTTAGCTAGAAATACAATAACAGCGTTACAGACATAAAAATTAAGCAAGCTTTGATATTCTAGTAGCACATAATAAATATAAAATATCCTTTAAAATACTCTGACAAATAGTTGTGGGTTATCTGAAATGAAAATTTTCAAGCCCTCTCTCCTGCATAAATAGGCTCTAGAATTCACTAAGCCTCAAAATAATATTGGGTACATAAAATAAAAAGCAGATGGAGAGTGATGCTGGTCGCATCATCTCCAAACAGCAAAAACAAAAGTATATGGATGGAGCCCTACCTGATATATTTAGAAAACTTTACCTAGTATAAAAGTAACAAAATACTCAGCAAACTCTAAAATAAACAAACTTTCCTACGTAGCAGGCGTAACCGGACCTAAATAAATACATATAGAAATACAGAACCAGAAATAGCATAGTGGAAATCAGTAAACCCTAATAATAATAATAATAATAATAATAATAATAATAATAATAATATATTCTGTGGCTTACATTTTAGCTAAAAGTACTTTTTCTTTAGTGTTTTTTGAAAAAAATTAAATAAATACTAAACTCTAAATTAAAAATTTGTAAATGTATATATGATACGAAACAAAATAAATAAAAATTAATACGTACCCTGCAAAAAAATCAGTAAAAAAGTTGAAAACATCTCTTTGTGCATCCAAAATATAATAACAAATCCTTCCTGACTGGATTAAATTGTGTTATTTGAGTAATAATAAGCCTAAACTTGTAAAATAAAAGGGTAGAACTTGTCAAAACATACTTTTGCATCCAAAATATAATTCAAAACACATCTAAATTGTGTTATTTGAGTAAACTAGAGAATAATACTGTAAACTTGGAAAAATCTCTCTCTCTCTCTATCTCTCTCTATCTATCTCTCTCTCTCTCTCTCTCTCTCTCTCTCTCTCTCTCTCTCTCTGTGTGTGTGTGTGTGTGTGTGTGTGTGTGTGTATGTGTGGATGTGTGTGTGTGTGTGAGAGTGCGTGTGTGTCCAAAATGTAATAAAAACACGTTCAAATCGTGTTATTTGAGTAAATATTAGGCTAAACTTGTAAAATAAACAAATAAAAGTTGAGAACACACACTTTGTGTGTCGAAAATGTAACTAAAAATCTTTCCTGAACAGATAGAATTGTGTTATTTGAGTAATAATAAGCCTAAACTTGTGAAATAAACAGATAGAAGTTGAGAACACACACTTTGTGTGTCGAAAATGCGACTAAAAGTCTTTCCTGAACAGATTGAATTGTATTATTTTGGTAATAATAAGCCTAAACTTGTGAAATAAACAGATAGAAATTGAGATCACACACTCTGTGTGTCGAAAATGCGACTAAAAGTCTTTCCTGAATAGTGTAAATAGTGTTATTTAGGTTAAAAATAGGTATAAACTTGTAAAATAATAAGTTAAAAAGTTGTAAAAATATCTTTCCGAGTCCAAAATTTAATAAAAAAATGTTGCCTGAATAGTATAAATAATGTTATTTGAGTAATAATAAGCCTAATAAACAGATAGAAGTTGAGAACACACACTTTGTGTGTCGAAAATGCGACTAAAAGTCTTTCCTGAACAGATTGAATTGTATTATTTTGGTAATAATAAGCCTAAACTTGTGAAATAAACACATAGAAGTTGAGAACACACACTTTGTGTGTCGAAAATATAACTAAAAGTCTTTCCTTAATAGTATAAATAGTGTTATTTAGGTTAAAAATAGGTATAAACTTGTAAATAATAAGTTAAAAAGTTGTAAAAAAACCTCTTTGTAAATTCAAAATTTAATAAAAAATGTTGCCTGAATAGTACAAATAGTGTTATTTTGGTAAAAATTAACATAAAGTTGTAAAATAATAAGTTAAAAATTGAAAAATGTTTTTTGCGAGTGCAAAATTTAATAAAAAATGTTGCCTGAATAGTACAAATAGTGTTATTTTGGTAAAAAAATTAACATAAAGTTGTAAAATAATAAGTTAAAAGTTGAAAAATGTCTTTGTGAGTGCAAAATTTAATAAAAAATGTTGCCTGATTAGTACAAATAGTGTTATTTTGGTAAAAAATTAATATAAAGTTGTAAAATAATAAGTTAAACGTAGAAAAAAATGTCTTTGTGAGTCCAAAATTTAATAAAAGTGTTGCCTGAATAGTACAAATAGTGTTATTTTGGTAAAAATAAGGATAAGCTGTGAAAATGTTTGACATAAAGTCAAAGTTTGGTAAAAAATAAACTCAAAATTAAGTTAAATAGCACACAGTAACATACATTTACTACCTAAATCAATAATCAAAGGGTCCTAGGTTCGTTACCCCGTGATAAAAGCAAATAGTGAAAACTGTAGGCCCCGTCCCTAATAGCTCTCCCTTCTTCATAGTACAGATAAAAAAAAACCTGCGCTAAAGCGTCCTGTGCCTTGGAGGCAAACCTGAGCGGAATATTAATTGGCGGCGGAAACCGCATAGCTTCAGAGTTTTGACCCTTGCTGCTTATTTCCAGACATCCTTTGTTGTCTGGTTGAATCCCTCCCCTACCCTACGGCATTGCATACCTTTCTCCTGTTCTTGCGTACTGGTTAACCTTGAAAAAACCGGTTCTGAAAATCTACCGACGCGTTCTCTGATTGGTCAATCGGGTTCCTTCTTTGTCCTGACGTTGTGACGTCATTTGACCTTGACCGCATATCTCCCAAATTCCTTTCTCGTCTACCTGCGCGGAATATTAATTCATTCTCTCTGTCTGGCATCAGAGCGGAGTCGAGATTCGGAGACCGTATTCTGTCTAGCGTGTTGCACCACCGTGTTTCATAACATGATGAAATTACTGCATAGTACTAATTAATAATATTACATATCGCGGGTTCGAGTACCGGGACCGTCCCCAATCGTAATTGGACCTGTACCTACAGCCATTACCACCGTTCATAGCGGTTCATAAACCATAGAAAACTTATTTTCAATATTATAAACATTAATATTAACATTTTATACATTACATACTTTGCAGTAATGAATATAAAACCATATGCATAACGTTTAGTACCTCTAATTACCTTCTATATACATATTTTTCATAAAATAAATAATTATATATTCATAAAAAGTTATAAACATGCAAATACATAAATGTAAAGTATTCTAAGTACATGCAAATGAATTCTAAGTACGTGCGAATTAATTAAAACCCGTGCAAATTAATTAAAACCCGTGCAAATAAAAGACCACCCACGAAGAAAAAACTGCCACTGGCGGGGATACCATCTACTAGGCAGCATTCCGCCCTAAAAGGCAAACACTATAAACGATATAAGAACTATAAGAACGATTATGGAAAAAAGAATTGCCAAGAACAAGGACACATACCTAGCTTTTATAGACCTAAAAGCTGCTTTTGATTCAGTCCCTAGGCAATATGTATGGGAAGCATTGGAGGCAAAGAAAGTACCAGTAAGATTGTTGAATGCAATAAAAATTGTATATAATAATCCTGTAGGAATAATTAGAGTAGATGGCGAATACTCAGGTGAATTTGACATTGAGAAAGGCATAAAACAAGGAGATAGCCTCAGTCCAATCCTATTTAACGTCTTTTTAGACGAAATTGCTAAAATATGCAAACGACGAACACACAGAACGAAGATAGGTATGTGGAGATTAAGGCCAGTATATATCCAAGCACTATTATATGCCGATGATATCGTACTGATATCAGATACACCTGAGAGACTTCAGCAAGCAGTGGAAGAATGGTATGAAGAACTTAAAAGGAAAGGCATGAAGATTAATATAGAAAAGAGTAAGATCATGCGGGTGACTAAAGAGGACAAGGAAAATGAAGCCCTGAATATAATATGCGAAGGGAAACAACTAGAGAAAGTAGAAACATATGAATACTTAGGAACTATCATAAGTAACAGTGGGAAAATTGATCAAGAGATAATGAATAGGACAAAGAAGGCAGCATCAGCATATTATCAAATGAGTAATACTTTGGTGGGAAAAAGAGAGATCAGTATAAAAACAAAAATGCAACTCTACAACTCAATTGTAGTTCCCATCATGGGCTATGGCACAGAAAGCTTAGCACTCCAAGACAAACATCTAAGTAAATTTCAAGCAATAGAGATGAAATATCTTAGAAGAACAGTGGGGAAAACTCGAAGAGACAGAATAAGAAATGAAAGAATAAGAGAAGAGGTAAAACAAAAGAAGACAATGACTGACGTAGTAGAGGAACGCCAGCTGAAGTGGTATGGACATGTAAATAGAATGAATGAAGATAGGAAAGCCAAGCAAGTGATGGAGATGAGGGTTGAGGGTAGAGTAGGAAGAGGCAGGCCAAGAAATACATGGGAAGATAGAATAGAAAAGATAGGATTAAAATATGGAAAAACTAAGAACGAAATGAGAAGAATGAGTCGAGACCGGACGGAGTGGATGAGATGGACAGAACGAGGTACCCGACGCTTAACGGCATAAGGGAATGGAAGAGAAGAAGAGAAGAAGACATTCAATAACATTTTGAAATGTATTGGAGAATGTATTAGATCGGTTCGAAATGCATTTTGGCTTATTTCAGAGCAAGGTAAAATCTTCCATGTAAGATCTTTGATTTTACCTGTGATTATACCACGAAAAACATGAATGTAATTTGAATATTTATAAGAATTATCCAATTTTTGTCCACTTCTCGGTTCGTTGAAATGGAGATTTTGTAATTTAATACCCCCCCCCCCCCAAAATCGTTAATTCCAAACTGAATCATTCCGTTTCACACGGCGTGGACAATGAACACAATGGGATAGGTCTAAAACTTACGAAAACTTTCTGCCACCAGAAGGGTTTGAACCTACGACCATCAGATTGACAGTCCTGAACGGTAAACACTACCCTACAAGCTTTCGCTCCTGAAAGTAAGTAGAAGGAGCTGACCAATGTGAAATGTAGATGCAACTCTCCTCCTACATGTAATGTGCAAACAATACTTGTTTGTAACAAAGAAAACGAAGGTAGTACGACTCGGCGAAAACATTTAATGGAGAATTGCACATGATGAAAACTTTTCATTCGATATTTGCGGAGGTATCCTTGCATTGAACTCGAGTGGGAAAAGGGGTAAAATTAGTATGTCCTGAATTGCCACAAATATAAATAGTTATTTCATTAATATTTGTCAATGACTTTGAATCAGTGCACAATTATCGTTAGAGTATCATAATTCACGATCTTATACATGAAAATATCCCTTTGAATGTGTGTCAATTCATTTATTTGTTTATTTTTTTATAAATTCCATATGCAGAACAATGTAGCCACTATACACTGCTATTACAAATAATGTTACCATGCTCTTGTTTATAATAAAAAGAGAATTTAAAAAAAGAACACCAAGTATGGAGGATCGAATGCTTTCAAGAACTCTAACCAATACACTACGCCCTTTCTTTCCCTTGGAGCAACAGTTCTTAATTATTCTGTCGCGTCAATATTGTAAACGTTATCCTGCAAGAAGAAGTTCAATACTCTGATATAGCTCTGTACTTCTAGAATTACTCTATACACATGCATTTGAAATTTAACTCTGAATTTATTTCTTCATTGTTAGTATATCTCAGCTTGTGAATATACTTTATTTGTAATTTTATAACGGTTACATGAACATCTACGAAATAGTTCCTTATAATAACCTCCGGTTGACCAAGTTGCCAATATAAACAAATGGAATACGATTGTCTTCGAGCTAACATTGTTAAAAAGGAGCGGATACATGTATTACTATCCCAATACTTATTCAATAAGATTTCTTGTTTGTCAGAAATTATGACTTAAACTATTGCATGTTGAGCTAGTGCCCACCTAGCCGCCTCTGATGAAATCTATCATTCTTCAGATTCTCTTTCAAATTCGACTCTGGTCACTTGTAACTTGCTGGGTGCAGACACTGTGCACCGTTTCCGAACGCGATTGCTATTGTATAAGTATATATTCTCTCAAAAGAGCACGAGAGGAAATTTGACCAATATTCTCCCGTCGTTTAAAACCAAATATTATCTATTAAACGAAAAGTTCACGATTGTCAATAAACGGTTTAACCTATCTCAGCATAGGTTCGATCCCGTGTTCAGTCTCCGGGAATATTCGGTCTGTGTATAGGGCCGGTGGCAACCCACCATCGTGAGGAAATTGGGGAGCTCCGAGTGCGTGAGCGTAATCCGGTCGCGAAGTCCTACAACGGCTGGGGGGCTGTCGGGCCGACCACCCGTCCCCCTACTCTGGCTGCAGATCTCCACGCCCCCTGGTTGCCCCTCGTGGGAGGGAGGCCAGCAGTCGGTAGGTAAGCCTTGGCCCAATATTGGGCTGTAGCGCAATAGGATTATTATTATTTAAATAATAAAATTTAATAGAAAGATTCTCCGAAATTTCTCTCCCACTGTCTACGTCAGGCCAGTACCCAGGGGGGGGGGGGGGCATGCCCCCTCGAACCCTGAAAAAATATTTAAATGTGAACCTATCAATAATTACGAAAATAACATCGTCGATTTTAGAAATGTGTAAAAATTTCAGTTTTGTTCTTACATAAATGAATCCGTTTATTGCGCAAAAGTCTTCAGGCTGCAATATTTGGTAGTTTTAGTTTTATAATCATTGATGCAAGGCTACCAGACGTCCGATTCAGCTATTTTGTCAGGACAGTGCGTTACTTTCAATCCCTGTCCCGACTTTTTCGAACTGCAATGGGGTGTAAGGGGTGACCTTCCACGTAGTACACTCAAATGTCAACCTCACTTCCACGTTAGTGCACCCCGGACTGAAGACTAACGAGGCTCTGGCGACTGGCCCCATGGCCAGTATAATTTTGTTTGTGTTGTCCTGTTGTCCTTATGTGTGCTGAGTGCCCGTTTACAGCCTCAGCTTTTAACAGAAGTCAGAACATTTTAAGATTTTTAATTATGCAACGTTAGAGTTGTTCTTTGTAATGATAAGGGGCTGGCCCACGTATAATGTGACGCTCCCACAATTTTAAAATCAAACTCAAACTCAAACTCGAACTGCAATCGTGATGCGAGAATGTCTCTTTATTATTGCTTTTTCTTAACTCACAATTAGACATGTTCTTTATTGTAATAATAATTCCTAGTACGCAACATTTAATTTATAAATATATTATTTTCTAACCATAGAATTATCACGACTTTTCAATGGCGCTAGGACTATTTGAACTATTTTGTAATATTTGTCTCTCTCTCTCTCTCTCTCTCTCTCTCTCTCTCTCTTTTATATATATATATATATATATATATATATATATATATATATATAAATTATAAATTGGGTCTGGCTCCTCCCTGAAAGAAATCCTGCGTATGGGCCTGGTCTATGTCAATCACAGAAATGCAAGCAATATTCTTATTTATATTTAACCCAATTGAAGAAATGTGGAAGAATTTAAAATAAATAAGAAAGAGCAGAACGACTGTTACTCTACTTTAAAAATTGTTGTTCTTCGAGGAAGAAAAATAAGAAGTATTTACTCCAGCACCTTACCACAGTGTCCCACGAGTCTCTCTTGACTAATACTGTCAAATGTGAAGTGATTTTATGAATAAAATTTTCCGCCTGTTTACGTCTAACGTGGCGCAGATTTGGTAGTTCGCAAACGGTGTAATTATTTCGTGTTACCTTACGCAAGAGCAAATACATTTCAGAAGACTGTTCTGAACACGACACTTCCGTCAGTAAACAATCATTTTGTCTCTTGCAGTATCACAGGAAAAGAATATCGTCCTGCAATGTTCAAGCCTCTAGATATTCTCCATTAATAATGTCTAATCACAATAACAAGTTAGAAGAAATAACTCGCATTCGCAACTACCAATATTCTCGTTTTTCTTCATCACTTCGAAAATTATTTCTTGAAGATATCTGTTATACTACAAGAAAGCAACTCAAAATTAAAGTAAAAGTTCAACTACATGTATACCCAACGACATTTACAATATTGGAGGGACAGAATACTTAAAAATTCTTGTTTCAATCGAAGGTAAGGGCGTGGTGTAGTGGTTAGAGTTCTCGATTGGGCTGCTAGCGGTCCCAGGTTCGATCCTCCATACTAGGTGTGGAGAGCATGGTAACATTATTTGTCATAGCAGTGTATAGTGGCTACATTGTTCTACATATGGAATTTATAAAAAAATAAACAAATAAATGAATTGACACACATTCAAAGGGATATTTTCATGTATAAGATCGTGAATTATGATACTCTAACGATAATTGTGCACTGATTCAAAGACATTGACAAATATTAATGAAATTACTATTTATATTTGTGGCAATTCAGGACATACTAATTTTACCCCTTTTCCCACTCGAGTTCAATGCAAGGATACCTCCGCAAATATCGAATGAAAAGTTTTCATCATGTGCAATTCTCCATTAAATGTTTTCGTCGAGTCGTACTACCTTCGTTTTCTTTGTTACAAACAAGTATTGTTTGCACATTACATGTAGGAGAAGATTGTTGCATCTACATTTCACATTGGTCAGCTCCTTCTACTTACTTTCAGGAGCGAAAGCTTGTAGGGTAGTGTTTACCGTTCAGGACTGTCAATCTGATGGTCGTAGGTTCAAACCCTTCCGGTGGCAGAAAGTTTTCGTAAGTTTTAGACCTATCCCATTGTGTTCATTGTCCACGCCGTGTGAAACGGAATGATTCAGTTTGGAATTAACGATGGGGGGGGGGGGGAATATTAAGTTAACAAACCGAGAAGTGGACAAAAATTGGATAATTCTTATAAATATTCAAATTACATTCATGTTTTTAGTGGTATAATCACAGGTAAAATCAAAGATCTTACATGGAAGATTTTACCTTGCTCTGAAATAAGCCAAAATGCATTTCGAACCGATCTAATACATTCTCCAATACATTTCAAAATGTTATTGAATGTCTCATGTCGATAATTTGACCAACGCATCAATTCTTGACGCTGAGACGACATTTTCTGCAACTACCTCTTCTCTTCAGTCCCTTCTGTTCTTCTCTTCTCCTTCTCCTCTCCCCTCCTTCTGCTCGCTCTGCTTTTATCTCATATCGCCTTCCCTACTTTTCTCGCATCTTATCTCCATCCCACTCATCTCCACTCCTCGTATCTCCTCTCCTGTCTTACATTTCCGACTCCACTGCACTCTTCTCCTCTTCTTTTCGTCCTTCTCTTTTTCTCTCCTTTACTTTACTCTCCACTCCCCTCCTCTCGTCTCTTCTCCTCTTCTCTCTTCTTCGCTCCATTTTCCTCATCTCTCCTAGAATCTTTTTCCATTCTCCTCACTACATCTCCTCTCCTCGTTTATCCTCTCTTTCTTCTCTCCTCTACTTTTCTTCTTCTCCTTTCGCTTTCTCTTTCTCTTTCTCCTCTCCTTTGTCACCTTTCGTTTTCTCTCACCTCTTTTCCTTTCTGTAGACTCTTCAGCGATGAAATACTAAGAAACCTTTTTTTTCTTTCAGAAAGGATTTTGTCACTTGCGATATAATAGTGATATTTTTCATAATTTTATACAATATTACTTGTTTTTATTCCTTTCGCGTATTTTATAAATATCCATTGTGCATGTGGCAACCCTGAAATTGAGCCTAACTATACACGCAACCCACCAACGCCTTGTGTAAATTGGGTTGCCTAGTTTAAAATGTCGTTGTCCTAAAACTTTTGAGAGACACTGTACCTGAGAGGGGCATAGAATATACTGTAATCTTAAAAAGGTAGCATCGGAAATAAAATTTGCATGTTTTTGTAAATATTAAAATAGCCTCATATTTGTGTATATACAGGGTGTCCATAATGTCTCACCACACTCTGGATATTGTGAGAACAGCTGTAAATAGGAAGAAATGGCGAAACACGTATTCCGTTATGTTCAGGGGGAAACGTTTTGAGGCTAACCATTCCCTACCCTGGCACGCCACAGGAGGGTAGGTTGGGGTCGACTCATTTTTTTTTTTTTTCAAATAACAAGGGGGGTCTTAGAATATGTCGTTTAGAAAGTCTAATCATAACAACAATAATACAGCATTTCCGGGGTCTTTACGTAGCTCTAATTGACAATGACGTGAAATCAAATGTGGAACATGACTAGCACTGGACAGGACTTCAACTGTTACAGTAGTAATCCTAGACAACAGTGGGAGCTGGAAAAATGTTCCTACACTATAGCATGACTCGGAGATATCCTAGTAGTGTCTACAAATACAAACACTCCCCCCCAAAATATATGGCAAGCGTCCGTACACAAAACCGAATATCATCGTGCCCCCTGAGATTGCTACCAGGAGGACAAGGACCGTACAATACTAAAAGTCAAATTGAGCTTACCTATTTACAGAAGATATTCGAAATCAGCCCCATTCACTTGTTTGAAGGAGAATGCAGACGGAGTATCGAACCAGACCAAGTAATCAGCGTTACTACCGAAATTAAGATTCAACAGAACTATTCTGCTTGTGTTCTCGTAAGCAAACAGACCGGACCGCAAAAGTTCGAAGTGACTTAAAATACTGGAAGTAGAAGAGTTGTAGTGCCGTACGTACTGTGTTCTACTAACGTGTTTCCTGTATCTTCCGTTACCGTGGTTCTGTTTGTGTGCGTGTATTGGTGGTTAAAGTGTTTGCAACGACGAGAAAAATGAATGGTGCCGACAAAGTGGAAATTATCTTTGTTTTTGGTGAATGTGGAAGAAACTGCCGTGCCACTGCTAGACGATTTAACGAATTGTATCCCCAACGCCCTAGTATTGACCACAAGTATGTTTCAGACCTTGTAAAAAAAATCCGTCAAACTCAAAGCGTCAAGGACAGACGACGTGCAGGACGACCTCACATCGATGAGGCAACAGTGTTGGAAGTTATAGGACGCGTGACTGTAAACCCTGAAACGTGTCTAAGACAAATAGAAGAAGCCAGTAACATTCCACGGAGTTCTATCAGTAAGGTGTTAAAATTACACAAATTTCATCCTTACAAAATGCAGATAAAGCAAGAACTAGGAGATGATGATTTCGATAGACGAATTGAGTTTTGCGAAAATATGTGCGACAAGATTGCTAACAAAGAGAACTTCTTACACAACATCTGTTTCAGTGACGAAAGTTCTTTTTTCCTTAATGTTCGAGTATGGGCAGATGTTAATCCCCATGTTGTGAGGGAAGGCCATATGCAAAGACCTGAGAAGGTTTATGTGTGAGCAGGTATTTTACGAAACCACGTAATTGGACCCCTATTTCTTAATGGCAATTTAAACGGTAATCTGTACCTGCAAATTCTACGTGACACAGTGGATCCCTTGGTAACGGACCTTGTAGAAAACTCAGTCGATGTGAACGGTGTGCCTAAATTTGATGCGGACAATATGGTTTTTCAGCAAGATGGATGTCCTGCACACTACAGCTGAGACATGTGAGTACTTGAACGAACATTATCCCAATAGGTGGATAGGTACCATCGAATGGCGTGTGAGATCGCCTGATTTATCTACGAACGATTTTTTTCTTTGGGGACACCTTAAATCTGTTGTGTACAAAACAGAACCTCGAAGTCTTGCTGATCTGCAACAAAGAATAATAGCAGCCTGTAGAGACATTTCAGCAGACATGTTCAGCGAAGTGCGACGTGCATTTCATACTCGTCTGTTCTACTGCCAAGAAGTGAATGGGGTTCATTTTGAACATCTTCTGTAAATAGTAGGTAAGCTCAATTTGGCTTTTAGTGGTGTACGTCTTGTAACATCTTGTAACCCCCCCCCCTTCCCCATTTGCCTTCAGTTGACATTGCATATGTAACTACTTCCCGCCTTCACAATTTGACTTGAGTTGCGATTGTGCATGTTGATCCTTGACCTCCTGGTAGGAATGTCAGGGGGCACGATGATATGCGGTTTTGTGTACGGACGCTTGTCATCTCTTGCGGGGGGGGGAGTGTTTGTATTTGTAGACACTACTAGGATATCTCCGAGTCATGCTATAGTGTAGGAACATTTTTCCAGCTTCCATTGTTGTCTAGGATTACTACTGTAGGAGTTAGAGTCCTGTCCAATGCTGGTCCTGTTCCACATTTGATTTCACGCCATTGTCAATTGGAGCTACGTAGAAACCCCGGATTTGCTGTATTATTGTTGCTCTGATAAGACCTTTTAAACGACATATTCTTCGACCCCCCTTGATATTTGAAAAAAATGAGTCGAACCCAGCCTACCCCCTTGTGGGGGACCCGGGTAGGGAATGGTTGGCCTGAAAACGTTTTTCTTGAACATAATGGAATACGTGTTTCGCCATTTCTTCCTATTTACACCCGTTCTCACAATACCCAGGGTATGGACACCCTGTATAAGGCTACGGCCGGTAGAACTGTGTAGGGCACCACCACCCCTGGCGGGATAATCTTTTCTTTTCTTTGGGGGCCAGGGAATTTTCCAAACAAATAAAAAAATATCATTTTTTAAACATAGAAACCAAACAACTCCATCATATAAAAAACTGCTACCGTGGAAGGTAGTAAGCATGGAAAGAAAAATATTTTCTTACAAAATAGTTAGATTATAAGCGAGAGCCAAAATCCACACCCCTCGTCTTTACACATCCTCTCGCCAGCAAGATTGTCGAAGTAGCAAGAGCATCCGTCCGTCCGTCCCTCTTGACAAATTCAAAAAGAAATACAGAGGAGAGAGAGAAGTGGTTACGACTAATAGGTGCCAAAGAAAGAAAGAGAGGTGCCATAAAAAAAGAGAGAGAGAGGGAGGGAGGCGTAGGTCGATCGATAATTTTCAATCCAGTAGAAGAAGAGTAAAGAAGGAGACACCGACACGATTACTTTAAGAAACAGCATAAGCTATAATTTTTCGAGATTGTCGTCTATATTACAGCCTCGCGCCCCCTACTCACCCCTAGACACACACACGAAGCGAGTATAGAAGGAACAAAACTACAATTGCCTAGGTTAAGAAATGCCATAAAAGGGTAACTCACAAGCTATTATCGGGGGGCGAGTGAAGATGAGTAGAATCGGGACGAGTGACGTCCAAACTTCAACTGGCCGGGTTCGATGGTTTTCTCTCGCGGCATCGAATTGATCAGAGCTAGAGCAGTGGGAAAAAGTTAGCTGGGGGATAATTCTCCCTGGAATCCACAAGATGTTAAATGGACCGCTGATCCAGGAGTGACATTTTGTATACTACTAATTACCTATCGTATTTCCATATATGAATATTTTATCTTAACAGAACTCGCACATTGTTATTTCATATAAATTTAGGCAGTTTTAAAATGATAATGCATTTTATGACGTTAAATATGATAAGAGTTATCTTTATATCCATATCATGTAGTATGATGTGCCAATTCATCTCTTATCCCTTGATTAATGGTAAACCTTGCTCATACTAGACGCAAAAAAGATCATATAGTCTCCACTTTGCACTACATAGTATTTGATGTAATAGTTAGTGACATGTTACATAAAGAAAAGGAATAACTCAGGACGGGAAGTATCAAGTGAAGTGTTCATTAAAACTCAATAAAAAATATAATCCGAAAACATTGTCCTAACTAAATACTTATGGAGATTATGAAATGAACTTGGAGGGGGTTGCATCATTGGCTTTTGGGGGGATGCGTCATTAGCTTTTGGAGGGATTGCGCCATTGGCCTTGGGGGGATGGGAAACCCTGTTGATTAGGAAAAGGGGTGTGGCTAGGAAGTACCTGAGGTCTGAGGATTAGCTGAGGTTAATGCACGTTAAGTTAAATTCTTTTGAGAGTAAAAAGCACCGCCTGCTAGATCCGGTTCGCTCGTCGCTCTCTTTCATGCCTGGTCATTCAGGCGGAAATCGCGTATGCGGCGTGGCAAGGTTTTGCCGTTAGACATCAGACCTTACCCACTATCCCCGCCCGGCTGCTTAACGTTTGAGACATAGTAATTTGGTCATTTGCGCTTTTGAACACTAAAAACGTGGGTTTAACAAATGTAGTGATAATTATATGAAATGAAATACTCCTTTCATTCCAATAGAAAAGCAACAGTGATCAATTCAATAATAGAATTATGTGTTCCCTTACGTATTTAAGAAAAGAAAGCAACTCAATATATCCCAGTGGAGATTCCACTGTTGATACGTTTGTAGCATTTTCAACAATTATTTATCTCAGTATATCAGCTATGAACAATCTTATATTTGTTTACAAAACTTGTACGTACGCTTGTTATTCAGAATAAATAAGCTTAATAGGTATGAATTAAACTTCATTTTACAAATGGAAAGTAATACATTGGTAATAATAATTATCCATTTATTTTTTATAGTCTATTATTTTCTTTTATAGGACGGCTGTTTTTACAGAAATGTTAGTGATCTTAGATATAAGCTAGATAATGAACCTCTTCATACAGTAATAATAGTAATACCTAATCAGTGTTTTTTTTTTTAGGTACGCAACCAGGGAGTCGTAATGTACCCAATTTGCGTTACACGGTACGTTCCATTTTGTAGGAGGAAGAGTATGGTTAAACTGCTGGTACCCATGTAACGTAACGGAATGCAATATGTTATGGATTGACGTTACAAGGAACGTAACAGAATGTATTATGGTAGATATTAACGTTATAAAGGAACGGAACGAAATGAGCACATTGGAACATAACGTATTATGCAATATGGTGTATACTACCGTTACAAGGAACGTAGTAACGAAATGCAATATGGTATATACTAAACAAATGCAGTTGGGTACATACCATTTGCATAAGGAACGTAAATAAATTCAGTATGGTAGATGTTAACGTTACAAGGAAAGAACAATTCACAAA
Organism: Lepisma saccharinum; assembly: GCF_977018435.1. Classification (NCBI taxonomy): domain Eukaryota; kingdom Metazoa; phylum Arthropoda; class Insecta; order Zygentoma; family Lepismatidae; genus Lepisma; species Lepisma saccharinum. The sequence continues at coordinate 76,799,240 of NC_139230.1, forward strand.
TGTTAGCTAGTAACGTTATAGGCGCGTGACGAATATAATCTATTTAACATCAAGGAAGAAAAAGGAATAGCCCAAATCTCCTATCTTTCACTGGAACATTGCGAAAAATAACTCAGTATATCGTATGGGATTAATGTGAAATAGCCGTTAAAAATATGGTTGTTTGTAAAAAAAATAATTTCAATCAGGGTTGTTAAAGGGTCAGGAATTTTAAATCAATTCAATTCCGGTTCAGCAGAGAATATTAGCAAGCATAAATGGATCTGGACTGTAAAGAGCCTTTTTATGTTTTAAGTATTTCAATTCGTTCCAGGGACATTTTCTCCTGATCAATTGAAATACGGCACAGGGACCTTCTTTCCGGATCAATTTAAAGACGGTCTAAGTTCCATATTGAAATGAAAGAATACGCAACTTGGGACCGAATTTAAACTGTGCGATAAAAAAGTTTCCGGTCTTGTTGCGGAACCCAATAGAACCTACTAGAATTTATGGGTTCGTGGATGTTTAACAACCCTGATTTGATATTAAATTACATTTTTGGCTCGAAATTGAATAAAGCTTCCAACTAGTGTAGAAATGAGTAGCAATAGGCGTGCGCACGGGGTGCAAGGGGGGGCAAATGGCCCCCTAATCATGGACATCTGTCGATATTTTAGACGCAGAGAAATATGCCATGGGGCATATTAAGCCGATAATAGTGTTGCCCCCTCAAGAAACACCACTTGAATTCGAAATTATCGCATTCCTGCATCCCCATTATAATAATCAATGTAAATTACTATGACAAATCAAATATAAGTGTGAAATATATACTTTTAGCTGACATTCGTTTTCTAAAGGGGAGAGGTGGCCATCCTCGCCCCCTTCCAGATTTCCATGCCCCTATATTATTATACTTTAATCCAGAAATTTAGGGTGGAGGAATCATATCGCCGGTTATTAAACGATATTATGCTCTTGAAGAAAATGAAGTATTTTGAAGCCGATGAATGTTCACAAAGCAACAAGGGCGGAAGAAGGTGCAGTGGCACAACCACAGGGGGCAGGGGAGATTAGCCCTGAAACTTGTACAGAAATCAAATCTAGGAGGTAAGGAAGGCAAACATTGGACTATAGAAAGAAAGGTTGCAGAATCTAAGAGTAGCAAGACAAAAGGATACTCAAGATGGATTTAGTTTTCACGTCTTTCGTGCACTATTTCTTCCAGACGGCCAAGAGCACCTGCAAGGGGGCACAGAGGGGCAATTGCCCCCTCTCGATTTCTATCTTTATACAAATTTAAATAAAGTTAAACTTGGACAGTTGCTTCTGCTTACGGTGTAAGTTTTGCCCGTGTAAGGTAATAAATAGATTTATTATTAATTTTTGAAGCCGCACCGTTCATTTATAAACACACTGTATATGAGTCATTGTGAATTCGAGTCAATTTAAACATTTTGCGTTGTTGCGAGATTATCTATTAGGATAAAATTTGGACATAAATAATCTAAGTAGAGAAAATGTAACTTGTATATCAAAATTGCCATGTCCATCTGATCTCCGAAAGTGGTGTTTAGCACGTCACATTTCAAGTATATGATTGATTGATTTGGTGTTTTGAGTCAACTTTATGCACAGTAAGGCTAATCGGGACTGTACCTACAGTTTGAAGTGGAATCCGAACCACTTGTGCCTCCACCGGGTATCGAACCCGGGACACCTTGATTACTAGGCGACGACGCAACCACTGCACCATCGGGGAGGCCATTTCAAGTATAGTCCATGATTGTATCTAGTATATGAACGAGATGAGTCCCTCCTCTCAAACAATACGTGGCTTGTCTCCCCACCAAACGAAGTGTGTCACTTATAAATGAAGTTTCCGAAAGCAGGCATTATGCATGAACAGAACAAAAAATACTCCTGAGAAATTACAAAAATTATAAGCCAGTTCGTGGCCGGGAGTTATTGACGGTCTCCCCCCCCCCAACCTAATCGCTTTAGGTTCCGGGTTCGAGTCCTGGTCTGTAAATATCTTTTTTAGGTGTCTCTTCATCAATTTAATCTATTTATCATCCATCTTCATAGTTTCGATTAATTATAAAAGTGACATAAAAGCAAAGCGAAATAAGAAGAAATTAAAATAATTGCAGAAGGACTACAATGTCAGAACTACATTTGAAAAATTTTCAAACAGGTGTTTGGGTAGAATTGTGTAGACAGACAGCATGCTCCCGAAAGTTGCCAATCCACGTGTAGCATGACCTTCGATACTGGGGTTCAGGAAAGTTTTCTCCACCCTCCTCAAGCGTCTTATCAAGAATGCCTCGGTGTTCGCAGCATTGCCAACTTATTTTCCGTCGGAAAAATCTTTTTCCTCCTATTTAATCTGCGGTTGGCTGTATGTACAGTCATGGAAAAAAGTTCTTCCCCATAAGGCTTTAATAGGAGCAAGTAATGCAGGAGGGTAGGCAACACATATTGCACCCTTCGATGATCGGGTGATTTTGCCTGTCTTAACACCGAGAAATGTGTTCCACGCGAAGGTCAACATGGCAGGAAAGCAAAGAGGGTCACGTGACTATTGGTTACGTGGAGTGTTGTGCTTCTCCACGTCCCCAGTTCTTGATCCACATTGCAGAAAAAGTAGAGCTGCATGCAATATATGAAAATAGGTTGTTTTCAACTACACGCTTAATTATGATTTTCCCAATTGTAAATCTATCAGACGTGTCTCCCTATTTAGTCGGGACAGTCTTTTACTTTGAATTCCTGTTTGTCATAGGCGTAACTTGACGGGAGCAGAAAGGGCATTTGTAACCCCCCCCCCCAAATCAGGTTTCTTAAAGCTGCTAAAACAGGAATTAAATACTATGATTTGACGCGTCCAAAAAAAGTATTATATTGAAAGATTGTTCCCAAATACGTAGATAGCAATTTAATACTTTAAAAGTGTCTCAGATTTGTTTATTATGTCACATCTTAGAGTGGCAAAGGTCTACTACAAAAGTGGAATTTCGTAACAGAAATATGAACCCACTCCTTTTATTTCGTAGCCGATTTCATCTTGAAACTGAAATTAAGAATATTAGTTAACAATGTCATTGGTAAACAATAAAAAAATGTGTTAGACCCAATTCTTTAATACCTTATCATAATCTTTATCGCAAGTTTAAATTTTGTTGTAAGTCCACTTTATGCAAAAAAAAAAAAGGTAAAGTTCTCACCTGTGCTTAGCGCTACGCCATGAAGTCGTATAGGGGGTGTGGGGGTAACGCCCCACACTTTCTTGATTCGTTCGTGAGTGGGGGTGATGTGATCAGCATCACGCCGCCCCACACTTCTTGATTCGTTCGTGAGTATGGGTGATGTGATCAGCATCACACCCCTGACCGCCTTTACCCCCAGGGTTTCCCCCAGGTACCCATGTCATTCGACGCTGGGTGGGCGCCGGGGTCGCTTCCTTCTTCTTCTTCTTCTTATGGCGCTACAGTCCACTGATGAACCTTGGCCTCCTCTGTGATTTGTCTCCATCTATCTCTACCTTTCGCCACAACTTTCCAATTTCTATACTGGAGCTTCCGAACATCCTCATCCACTCCATCCACCCATCTTAATTTAGGCCTTCCTCGTTTCCTTTGTCCACCTGGGCTATCCAACATCACTCTCTTTGCAGGGTCACTGTCACTCATGCGCATCACATGACCTGCCCATCTTAATCTAGCCGCCTTAATTACACCAATAACTGTTGGTTCTTGATATAAGTCGTAGAGCTCCTTATTAAATCGCTTTCTCCATTTTCCATTCTCACATACTGGTCCCAATATTCTTCGTAATATCTTTCTTTCAAAGGTCTCTACCAACTCTTCATCTTTCCTTGAACTGGTCCAAGTTTCCGCAGCATAAGTCAATACAGGTCTTATCAGTGTCTTGTAAAGTATTAACTTAGTTGTTCTGGACAATATGGTGCTCTTAAAGTGTCTCTGTAGTCCATAATAGGCCCTATTCGCTGCTATAAGTCGTGCCTTTACTTCCTCCTGTGAATCATTTTCATGTGTCACAACAGAACCCAGGTAGATAAAGGCATCCACTCTATCAAAGGTATAATTAGCCATTGTTATGGTCGGTGATGGATTATATCTGTGTGCTTTGCCTGCTGCCATGTACTTAGTCTTCCCTTCATTCACCACCAATCCCATCTTTTTTCCTTCCCTTTCTATGGCCATAAATGCTTCTTCCACTGCATGTAGAGATCTTCCTACTATGTCCACATCATCTGCATATGCAAGTATCTGGATTGACTTATAATATATGGTACCCCTAATTTGCACCCGAGCTTCCCGTATAACCTTCTCTAAGGCAATGTTAAACAACAAACATGACAGCACATCGCCTTGTCTTAGTCCATTTTCTATTTCAACAGGTTCTGAGAGTTGTCCTCCTACTCTTATCTTACTATTAGAGCCCTCCATAGTTATCCTCACCATTCTTATTAATCCTATCGGAATTCCGAGATCTTTCATTGCCAGATATAGTTGGGTCCTGTTTATACTATCGTATGCAGATTTAAAATCAAGAAATAGATGGTGCGTTCCTATCCCAAACTCCAGCGTTTTCTCCAGTATTTGCCTTAAGGTGAATATCTGGTTAATTGTAGATTTCCCTGGCCTGAACCCACATTGATATGGTCCAATGCACTTTTCTACATATGGTAGTAGTCTTTTATATATAATTCTTGCAAATACTTTATATGCAACGTTCAACAATGTAATTCCACGATAGTTTGCACACTCCATCATGTCCCCTTTCTTGTGGATAGGTACTATGATACCCGTCCTCCATTTACTTGGCATCTGTCCCTTTTTCCAGATTATGTTTATTATTTCCTTCAAGCCTCTAATGACACTCTCACCTCCATGCTTAAGCAGCTCTGCTTGCAAGTTATCTATACCAGGTGCTTTACTATTTTTCAATATCTTGACTGCCTCCCATACTTCATCTAACTTTGGACTTTCTATGCCCTCTTCTCCTTCCTCTTCTTCATTTAATCCTTCTTCCAGCATACCTGCTACATCTGCACTGCCATTCAATACATCATTAAAATGCCTTCTCCACCTTTCTAAAATTTCATTAGTGTCACTAATGAACGCTTCCAACGTTAGAAAAGTTCCCGGGCTTGAACCGGCCGGGGATCGAACCCGGGGCCTATAGCATGGTAGTCAGACGCGTTACCGACTGAGTCACCGGCACAGATAGACTAATCTGAAATGCATACAGTTTAAAGTGGGATCTGAACCACTATGTGCGATCACCTGGTATCGTACCCGAGACACCTTGATTACAAGGCCTTACCACTACGTCATCAGTGAGGCGCACACAATCTTTGTATTTCGACCTTTTTAAACCTATATGTATCATATAATAGGTTGTTTAACGTTGCTATGCCTCTATGGATTATATTTAGCCAGTATTCCAGCATATAGCGTCAGGTTTCATAAGCTCATAAGCATAAGCTTCTCTTCCATGTTTATGGTTTCCTGTCTGCAGTAGAAAAACTGGCAGGTTCCCATTGCTTTTCTTTCAATAGTCTTCCAATGGTTGCATATCATATCACTCAAATTTGATTTATTCGTTGCAAACACAATCCTCGATGGCGGAGTGGGATCGTGGGCGCCTTGTAATTAAGGGATCCCGGGTTCGATACTCGGTGGAGGAACATAGTGGTTCGGATCCCCCTTTAAACTGTAGGTCCATTCACGATTAGCCTAACAGGACATAAAGTGGACTTAAGACACCAAATCAAGCAACCAACACAATCCCGTTATTGTCCAGTTTATCGAATCCAGAACCTTCGTCGCGAATAACATAAGCAGGAAGACAACGTGAAATAACCGAACAGAAACAGAACCTAAAACCTACATCGGATAGATTGGATTAAGTCGACGATACAGCACGGGTTCTGAAATGAAAAAGAATACGAAAGTTGAAGGACCTCTATACGCACCCACTTTTCCTCCGCTCAATGGGGAAGATATCCTTCTAGCTGAGAAGCCTTTACGTAGGAGTGCCCTGAGGGAACTTCAAGGACACGGCGATAAAGTGTTCTACGTGCAATGACGGGACCAAATCATACGTCAGATAGCTGTGTTCCTCCTTATTTCGTACGCCATTGATAACTGGAACACGTGACCTCGTCTTTGGTAGAGCAGAAGCCTGCTTGCTTGCCACCACCCTTTAGTTCAGTGACCTTCGCCCGTAGTCAGAAAGAGTGAATGACTCACCAGATACTTGTTGTCTGTGAGGCTACACAAGAATAGATATTTCGTTAGTGGCTGTAAGTATTGTTTCATCTGCAGTTATATCAGTTAACATTTCAATAGTTTCCTAATGGTTACGTTAGGAATAAGGATATTAAATTAGGCACCTGGAATGTTCTGAGCCTTTACCGGCCTGGGGCATTTCAGTGTGCAGTTAATGAGATAGTTAAGTATAAATTAGATGTAGTAGCTGTTCAGGAAGTTAGGTGGCCAGGAGAAGGGAATTGTAAAACTAAAAATTATACTTTTTTCTATGGTGGTACTGAAAATCATAATTTTGGAACAGGCTTTTTCATAAATAATACTATTATCTCGGCTCTTAAAACAGTAGAATTTGTTAATGATAGGATATCATATGCAGTTTTACAGGGTAGGTGGTGTAAAATTGTTTTAATAAACATACATGCACCAACGGAAGATATAGATGATAATACTAAAGATGATTTTTATGCAGAGTTAGAACAGGTCTTTGATAAATTTTCTCAGTATGATATGAAAATTCTGTTAGGTGACTGTAATGCACAGATTGGCAAAGAAGAGACATTTAAACCCAGGATTGGTAAAGAAAGTCTTCATGAATTAAGTAATGATAATGGTATAAGATTGATTACTTTTGCAACCTCAAAGAATTTAATTGTGAAAAGTACCACTTTTAAACATAAAGATATCCATAAATATATCTGGTCTTCTCCAGATGGTAAAACTCATAATCAGATAGATCATATTCTCATTGATAAGAGAAGGCATACTAGTATAATTGACGTTCGTACACATAGAGGTGCTGACTGTGCCAGTGACCATTATTTAGTAATTGCTAAATTAAGAGAAAGACTCTCAGTGATAAATCATAAGCAACAAAATCTGAAAGTTCCAAAATTTGATACAGGAAAGTTTACTGATGAAAGAATTAAGAAAAATTACCAAATTAAACTGTCAAATAGATTTGATGTTTTGCAGGATTTAAATGATGATGAAAATATAAATGAAACAGACGTAAATAAGAATTGGGAGCACATACGTAATGCAATAGAATCAGCAGCTAAAGAAAGTATAGGATACCATAAACCGAGAAAAAGTAAGCCATGGTTTGATAATGAATGTCATAATCTAATAGAAATAAGAAATCAGGCTAGACTTAGGTGGTTAAATAACTCCGATGATACAAATCTAAACAATTATAATAGAATAAAGCGAGAAGTTAACCGCACGTTTAGAAGTAAAAAAAGAGATTACTTGAAAAGCAAAATTAACGAAATTGAAACAAACAGCAAAAATAAAAATATCAGAGATTTATATAAAGGTGTAAATGAGTTTAGAAACGGGTGGCAACCTAAAGTAAACTTGATAAAAGATAAAGACGGTGATTTTCTAGCTGACCCAAGCGAGATTCTAAATAGATGGAAGAACTACTTTAATGACCTTTTAAATGTCCATGTAGGAGATAAATCAGAAGTGAATGAAGTCCACACAGCAGAACCTTTAGTTCCAGAACCTAACTTGACTGAAGTTAAAGATGCTATTAAAAGGCTAAAGAATAACAAAGCACCTGGCATTGATTTAATACCAGCTGAGTTAATTAAATATGGTGGAAATTCATTAATATGTCAAATTCATAAATTAATTTGTTTAATATGGAATAAAGAAGAAATCCCTCAACAGTGGAAAGAATCCATAATTGTTCCTGTGTTTATAAAAGGTGATAAAATGAACTGCAATAATTACCGTGGAATTTCTCTACTCTCAACAACATATAAAATATTATCTAACATTCTTTTAACAAGACTAACCCCATATGCTAATGAAATTATAGGTGATTATCAATGTGGATTTAAACGTAACAGATCAACTACAGATCAAATTTTTCACATCAGACAGACACTTGAAAAAAAGTGGGAATATAATCAAAATGTCCATCAGCTATTCATTGATTTCAAAAAAGCATATGATTCGGTCAAAAGATATAAATTATATAATATATTAGTAGAGTTTGGAATACCTAAGAAGCTTGTTAGAATGATAAAAATATGCACTAGTGAAACAGAAAGTAAAATCCGTGTGGGTATTAATATGTCTGACAAATTTACAATTCATGATGGGTTAAAACAAGGAGATGCATTATCTCCATTGCTCTTTAATTTTGCCTTAAAATATGCTGTTAGGAAGGTAAAAGAAACTAAAGAAGGGCTAAAATTAAATGGTGTGACTCAGTTGTTAGCATATGCAGATGATGTAGACTTACTGGGGGATGATTTGAATACAATTAAGAATAATGCTAAAATATTTTTCAAAACTGCTAAAGAGATAGGTTTGGAAGTTAACAAAGAGAAAACTAAATATATGCTTACAGGCCGAAACCAAGTGTTAGGTAACAATCAAAATCTAATTATTGATAACAACTCGTTTGAACCAGTTTCCAAATTCAAATACTTAGGAGTAATATTAACAAATGAAAATTATATTAAAGAGGAAATAAAAAGTAGGGTTAATTCAGGAAATGCATGTTACTTCTCTCTTCATAAACTTTTGTCTTCTCGTTTAATATCTAAGAAACTAAAAGTTAAAATTTACAAAACAGTAATTTTGCCTGTAGTATTATATGGGTGTGAAACTTGGTCCCTTACATTGAAAGAGGAACATAAATTGAGATTATTTGAAAATAAGATCCTTAGGAAAATATTTGGACCTAAAAGGGATGAGGAGACAGGTGAGTGGAGAAGGTTACATAATTTAGAACTACATAATTTGTATTCATGTCCAGATATTATTAGAATAATTAAATCAAGAAGACTTAGGTGGGCAGGCCATGTGGCACGAATGGGAGAGGAAAGAGGAGTTTACAGGATTCTTGTTGGGAAACCTGATGGTAAGAGACCTGTAGGAAGGCCAAGGCGAAGATGGAAGGACAACGTTGAGATGGACCTAAGGGAAATCGGTAGGGATGGAAAAGAGTATATAGATCTTGCTCAAGATAGGGAAAGATGGAAGGCCTGTGTTGCTGCAGCCACGAACCTTCGGGTTTAAGAAGGCTAGGGAGTTAGTTAGTTAGTTAGTTATGGTTACGTTAGTGATAAACATGTAAACTAGTTCTCGAGAGTGAACGTTTTATCTATTTGAACGGGGGATTTTTATACAGCCTGCATGTATTATTTTTTCCTGAAACAAGAAGAAATTCGAAGACGCAAAAAGAGTTGTATAAGAGTAGTTAACAAAAGGAAAAAGAAGAAGAAAACGAAAATGTAAATGCTGAAATAAACTATGGTAGAGATCGAGTGAATAACATTTTGTCATGGAGCCTCCTCGATGGCGTAGTGATAACGTCGTCGCCTTGTAATCAGTGGATCCCGGGTTTGATACACGGTGGATGCACATAGTGGTTAGTATCCCACTTTAAACTGAAGGTCGAGTCCAGATTAGCATATCTGTGCACCAGACCAAAACTAAGAAAGAAATTGTCTCAGTGTAAGAAAATTTCATGTTCAACCAGATACGAAACAAAAGGGAATAATATATTGCAGGTTGGAGTTCACATCTGTAGCATCTAACCAGCACAATTATGAATCGCAACATATCGTATCAGATCCATTTTTATTATACATGTATGATAATATAAGGGAAGTAGAGGAAAGAGAAAACCAAGCGAAACACGGACGCCTTCTCCAGAATTTCAAATCTCGTTACGTAAGGTTCTGGGTTGGAGTCCCGAACAGGCATGACTTTCTTGTTCTTGCCCTTTTATCTGCTTCATTTCATCATAATTCATCGTTATGGTTTACCTGCAGGGAAAGAATAATGACAATAATTGCCAATACAAAGCCAATGACAAACAGAACAACTCGATTACGGAGGTGCCAAGAAGAAACGAGACTTGACAGTTTCTCCGTCTCTCGGTTTGTCGAATTGAAAATTGCTCTCCCGTTCTCGGTCTCGATTAGTTAAATATAGAAATCGAAAATGTATGTGAATGAATATACATGTATTTTATATATTCCGGTTTTGTAGGAGATTTCGTGAGAGATGAAGTAAGTACTCTTCCATCGTATTTATTTTTATAATTTTTATTCCCTGTTCGATGATCGCGACGATAAGGACGAGTGACCATTACATGAAATTGATGACGAAATAGTCAAACACCCCCGACAAGGACGGTACTCAAACCCGGGAACTTTGGCGACGATATCGAATGTCAATCACTTAATGAGCTTGACCACCGAGCCTGATTAATGTTGTTTCTGTCAGGTAATTCGTAATAACTATCATTTGCTTCATAATTTATCTTATTGTTGTGATTAACCTGAATTCAAAGAATTAGTTGAAAGGCAAAAATGCAAGATTGAATGTCTCTGATGTTACTTCGTGCCGAATAATATGACGTGGTATTATGATATGAATTTATTAATCATATAATATGCCTTTTCATTCCATTGATTGATCCCAATTGAGCACACAAAATATGCTATAATGTCCACTCCATGGAGGAGTGGTTAGCACAGCGCGCTACGATGCCATGGGTCCCTGGTTAGAATCTCGACTTGGGCGTGGGTGTCCTTGGTAAGTGTCCCTTCATCAATTTCATCACAGCATCACTCATCTTCATCGTCGCTATTTGCCAAAAGTGAAAGAATAGCAAATCTAAATAACAAACATCCAATCAAATCGAACATCTCTACAGATTTAATTCTATACGGTACCGAATTCTCACTTTATTACTGAATCTTAAGTCATTTTACAGCATCTCAATTGTTTTCCGATTCGAAAACATTTGGAATGTTGTTTTGTGCAGTTGATTGTGCATTGTTTCGTTGTTTGGATTGTTTAATTAACGTCGCATTAATTAGTTTTAGACCAATCGTGACGGGGGAAGCAAGAGCACAAAGGAAGCGAAAAAGACAAGGAAGAGACCACGGCTTTCTTTAAAGATAGCATCCCGTGAATACAACTCAAGTGACTGCAGAATATTATGAATAAAATTTATTTCGCTTTTTCCTTTTATTTCTATTTCAGTTATTTTACTTCGCTTTTCTTCTACCACTCGCGTTACTCGTGTCGGTGAGGAAAAATTATAAACTCGTGAAATGGACGATGGTACAAAAAATTATATGCCTCTCCCACGGTTCGAAACTGTCAGTACAAAATATTGTCTTATTTTTAAAATTTACGGGCAAATATGGTTTGTCACGTAGCAATTTTCGCTTATCTATTTCTCAAGGGGTTCCATTGCCTCTCTGATGTCGTAGTGGTAACGTCTTCGCCATGTAATGAAAGCCTTCCGAATTCAATACCAAATAGAGAGGATTTGGTTCGGATCCCATTTTAATCTGTAGGTCCAGTGCATGAACTGGACTTAAACAATTAACGTGTGGCATGTGGTCTGTGATGAGAACCATCATTTCAGCGAACCTTCTTGACAATGACTCTAATATCACTTGAAAGAATAGTATTTCCTTACGAGTAGCTTCGTCAAGAAACCAGTTCCTGAAATTTTCTTCTGGAGGCATCGTAGCACCCAGCTGTTTGTTGTGGCTGGGGCACGAGTCATGTGACTCATGTTATCAAAGCTCAATCCTTCTCGAGAACTCAGAATCACCAGGCAAACTGAAGCGAATATTTTGTTATTTGGGTTGCATAAACAACAGGCTTTAAGACGTTACGAAATTCTACGTCCCGTGGTCCAGGTATTTTTTTCTAAGACTCTACAATACAGCACATTAAACAAGATACGACAATTGAATTACGGCGAAGTAGGTTAGAAACCCTACGTGCTCAAGAGCAGCTTCGATAAGGCACCTGAATTGTTTCGAGCTTAACCAGGAAATGGGCGATCTTTATTCCCCAAGGCCATTCCGTAAAACTAATGCCACAAGAAGTTTTCTGTGTGGATTTGAGAGCATGAAATTGTAGGTTGATGATAGTACTACAAGACGTCAAGTGGATTTTTTTTTCTGTTTTTCGTTATTTTATATAGCTTTGCTACCTATATAGTTTGAATAACTAATCAATAATTTGAATAACTAATCAATAATTTGATGAGCAGACAAACACGAAGAAGCCGATCCCGTGGCAAATTAGTTAGCGTAATACACTGCGAAGTCTAATGTCGGATTAGAAAATATGGATGGGTCATTTGTCTTAATACCACTTGCATCACCTATCACATCCTTTATCATCGAGATTAACATAAAGTGGTAGACGCGAAATAAAAATAGAACCTTTGCATGAATGTCGGAAAGAGAGGCAATGGCACGACCCACCTGGAAAATGAAAGTCAACCAAAAATTATATAATAATCCAATAGCGCAACAGCCCAATATCGGGCCAAGGCTTACCTACCGACTGCTGGCCTCCCTCCTACGCGAGCCACCAAGGTTGCGTGGAGATTTGCAGCCAGTCTAGGGCGAAGGGTGGTCAGCCCGACCGATCCCCAGCCGTTGTAGGACTTCGCGACTGGATTACGCTCACTCACTCGGAGCTCCCCAATTTCCTCACGATGGTGGGTTGCCACCGGCCCTATACGTAGGCCGAATAAATTCCGACCAGAGCCGGATTCGAAAGTACGCAATCCCGCAGCGAACGATCTTAAGACGAGTGAACGCCTTAACCCGCTCGGCTACGGAGGAGGACCAAAAAGTATATACATCGCGCAATTGCATTTTAGCTACAATAATATATTTTAATTATTGCATGAACATGATAACTTCAAATTAAAGAAATAGTTTTTGAGGAGACAACACTGTTATGGGGGAACATGCACCTTGTTTGGCCCCCTGGAAAAAAAACAACCTTGCTTGCCCCTCCCTGGAAAAAAAATCCTGCAGACGTCCATGAACCTTTGCTATCGACTTCGGAGTATGAAGCATTGTTTCTTCAATGTATAGCTCGGCAATAGACCGCGACAGCCTCTTATTTGCCAGGAAATATCAACATGAGAACAGGGATAGGAATTCCTCTTATTTTAGATTTTCTCAAACTAATTTCAAGTATGTGGTGAAAATGCCTTCTATTTAGTATGAAAATCGTGGTTTTTAGTTTGAGTGGTTTTTCCTAGAGACGATATGAGGCATTGCGGATACGAAGGGCGAACTCAACAAACGTACATTGTGAGGGAAATGCATTTCAAGTTGTCATGCACAGTTCGAGCTCCAAAAAAATTTGGTAACAGTAGATCGGAATGTTTCATGCGTGATTTTGAAAGATTTTTATGGAGTTCGCACTGTGTCTGGCAACTTGAAACGCATTTCCCTCACAATGCACTTCGTTGAGTTCTCCCTTCGTATCCTCAAGGCCTCATATTTTAAATTACTTTGAAGCATTTTGGACCATTTTTATTTTTATAAGCAACTGCATTAATTATACATATGATAGAATGATCTTAAACATGACACTCGTTGTTTCTTCCAATGATTAACTGTTTTCTTTGCCTTTCATTACGCATAGTCACTCAGCCGCTATCTTTGTTGTGAGCCTAGATTAAGTGTGATTGGAGCTTATTTTCTATGCTTTCTTCATACAGCATGGCTGTGGGCTACATGTTTCACATCTTAACACAACTTCTTTTAAACATCACTCATGAAATGTATTTCACCTATTCACCACGTGAATCAGAGGAACGTAACTACAATAATGCTCTTTTCAGTTTTGTTAGAAATAATCCTCTGAAGAATATTTGGAGTAAATCGACATTTTTCCACTTCTAATTTGTGTCGCCCCTGTCAACACATGATTTTTCAAGCAAAAAACTATTCAATCTGTATTATATTAATCTATGTTGGAATCTTTTCTTTAAAAATGTGTTATTGTTAATGTTACAATGGGTAATGAATTGTTTAACTTAAATGTTGAAACTATAGAAATATTAAACAATATGTAATAACCATGGTAAATTGTAAACAACAATATGATATAAAAGAGCTAGACTTTTGTGAGTCTGCGGGACATTCTCCTGGTTGCCGAAAGGTTGATGGTTCAGGGGACGTTGGGGAATATCTTGCTTCAATCTTCGGATTGGCTGGTGTACTTGTACTCCATTTTGGCAGATATTCTACAAACCCAACTCTGAATAAGGTGTTCTCCTGCATCATCAAAAGACCAGGGTTATAAACTTCGGTATAACTAATAGGTTTAGGCCTACAAGTTATACCGGGTGAATTGTCTGTTTGAAAAAGTGTTTGTATAACATCAGCAGTTTAAATAAATCTTCGAGTAAAAGGTCTTAATGATCTTTAATTTCAAACCTACATAGGTAATAATTAAAAATAAATCCTACACCACAGACCTCGCAAGGGCTTGGTCCTACTAACCCTTAGAAGCCCCTGAGAAGTCCGATAAAAGGGTTATAACTAGACTAACATAAAGCCCTAAAGGCAGAAGGTGCGTGTCAAATTCTTATCTGTAAGGCGGAGTCACGTTTAAGAGTCATATTCCTAAGAATACATTATTTCCTCTCCTATAAATTTCATAAATTGGAGTTAAGTCCCTCTGGTTCTCACACACGCTATCAGCTCTTATTTTCCAAAATTTGGCACGTTAGGTATTACGCCAGATGTGTCATTTGAGTATGATACATTTTTATTATATGCCTGTGGAGATTCGAACAGTATTCTGGGCTTGCGAGCCAGGTTATATCGGCGTTAGCGTCCAACGTTTGGAGATCATACATTGCTCTAAGCAGGATGCTATCTACCTTATGATGGGAGCAATGTATGCGCTCGAAACAATGTACGCTAACGCTGATTTAAGCTGGCTCGCAAGCCGAGAACACTTCGCCAGGAAAACTACACTTTCTTACCCATGAAGATTATTGTCCGTGGCCTGCAAGCAAGGTTCTTGTATGTGTGACTTTTCTGTTTCTCAGACTACGTGTGACTACCTACAAATTATGTGAAACAATAACAAACAACTTCCCGACCGATTTCCAAGGCTCGTTCCACCCTAGCTACAAACTACCACTTCGATCACTGCATGCACGAGTGAGTAGTGGTATTCGCGTGTCTTCCCTTTAATGCAAAACCACAATTTGCTCCACAGCATTCTAAGATCTTCGAAAGCAATACTTGTGTGTTAATTTAAATTTTGCCCTGTTCATTCATCTATACAGTATTTGTAATCCTTTGCGCAACAGCCCTGAAGGGCTTTGGCTTACCTACCGACTGCCGGTCTCCCTCCCACGCTTTCCATCGTCACCTCTAAGTGTGGAGATCTGCAACCAGTATTGGAATAGTCGGGGGGTTAACCCGACGTATCCCCAGCCGTTATAGTAGGTTTCCGGGACCGGATTACGCTTACTCATTCGAAGCTCCCCAATTTCCTCACGATGGTGGGTTGCCACAGGCTCTATACGTAGGCCGAATAAATTCCGACCAGAGCCGGATGCGAACCTACGCCGTCCCACAGTGAACGATCTCAAGACGAGTGAACGCCTTAACCCGCTCGGCTACGGAGGAGGACTCTATACAGTATTTACTACTTCCAAATTTGTGTGCCTGTCTTGAGTTTGCATTCTCGTGGCTGCTGCCATATTGCGTAGATGAACGAAAAACACACTCAATTACAATACAAGAGAAGAAGAAACACTGACTACTCTAAAGCACAATGGAACAACGCTACAATGAAGTCCTGCACTGTTGCGGGCGTATTTTGCAGAAGTAGTTTTGAATTGGAAACAGTGCACTAAATGACGCGCAACATGCGCCGGCACATGTTCCGTGTCATGGGTCTGGAACTTGTCAGAATGGAAACGTAGCTTAACAGAAACAGAAGGCTTTCACGATTTGTTTGAATATTAAAGTGATCTCTTTTTCACACCCAAACATAAATAACTATTTTCAGATTTGAAAACGTAACAGGGGTGACCTTCCACGTATTACACCCAATCCTCAACTTCATTCCACGTAGTACACCCAATCCTCAACTTCATTCCACGTAGTACACCCTGGACTGTTCTTTGCAGACTAACGAGACTCTGGCGACTGGCCCTATGGCCAGTACAATTCTGTGTGTTCTCCTGCTTTCTGTCATGTGTGCTGAGTGCCTCTTTACAGCCTCAGCTTCAAACCTAAGTCAGAATATTTTAATATTTCAGTTATGCGACATTACAGTTATGTTATTTGTTATGGTAAAGGGCTGCATCCCGTATAACGTGGCGGGTGCAAAATAGCCTAAGTACTGACGCACACAAATTAAAAAAAAAGTTACATATAACTTTAAGAAATGCGTATAAATATTTCAGCATCGTTTATATTTATGTACATGTTGTTAATTTTCAAATATTGTGAAGAAATGCAGCAAAATGCTACGTATTCGATTACTAATGTGAGCCACTGTACATGTTATGTTTTTATGTCATGAACAATGTATGGTCAAACATTACTTTGCAGAGCTCCGTGGCGGATTGGTTAGCACAGTGTAATACGACGCCACAGGTCCCGAGTTCGGATCCCATCCTGTGCATTATTTTCTTTGTGATGTTCTTTCATCAATTTTGTCATTTCATCACCCATCCTCGTCTTCGCGATTAGCCAAAAGTGGCATAAAACCAAAGTTAAATATAACAAATCAAAATCAAACATTACTTGGCTTGACAAGAAGCTGCGGTTATTAAAAGCAAATTGTATGTAGCTTTCCTAGACAGAAGTTTCACACACAGAAACTGATTGATTGGATAACGGCTGCGGTTTCCTACTCGAGCAGAAAATATATATATATTTCCATTTATTACTTACAACAATAGCAGACTGATTTCCTGCTAAATCAAAGAAAACTTGCATTCACAGTTACAAATTGACGTGTTGAATGAACTTAACTACAGATTTCTCTCACTCCAATTCTGATTAATCGAACAACACACACAACGTGGGTCATTATATATTTCCAACTTACTCTGGAGTTCCTCAACTAAAAATAAATTGACTGCGAGACAAAAACTCCTCTCCGATAACACATTATGTGCAGAGTATACGTAAGTTGAAATTCCATCATAATAATAATTGAATTCTTGAAGAAGTAGCTACAAATATAATTTTTCATACATATTTTCTTAGCAAAATATGAAGTTCCTCACTTCACAAGGATAACATATACACAGTATCTCACAAGAATTTTTAGTTCGAGCTAGTCGTAGGATTAATATGAATATAAACGTCACTTCATTACTTAGTTAAAAAAGAAAGTGCCAGGCAATGAGAATTCGAGGGTATGCCTGAAATTATTTGTAGTATCTCATGTATCAAGGGGGCTTTTTAAGTAAAATGAAGGATACATACCACATGCTTTGGTCAATTCAGAGTAGTAAAAACGTAATTATACCGCATGTTGCAACTGAAACCGTAGCCTCGAAGGCCGAAGTCGTTTAGTGATCCACTCATACACTCGGTACCAAACATTTGAAGTTCAAGTAGACATCTGGGCATGGCGGTTTTTTTTTGCAAGCATCCCTTTATAGATTTAATATGATCATCATTCATCTTCATCGTCGCGATTATTATCTACAAGTGGCAGGAAAGCGATATAAAACATGAATAATATAAAAGTATAACAAACAAAAGAGGATAAAAGGATGAACTGAGTTTATGATAATAAGTTTTAGAAAATTACTGTTTCTTGAAGAATCTTGTCCTTTGTTCCGATTGTATTTCTTAGTCACACGTTGCTAAATGTCCATGTCCATGCCATTTTTGCGTTCTTGAAAATTACTTTCTTGTCTGCCTATGCTCTTCTTTCAAACGTGGTAGGTAGGCGGGCGTTCTGTCTGTTTCTACACCAAAAAGTTTAATGCACCTCCTGTCCAAGAAGACAAGAATTACTGAAAGTAATTTTCAAAATTGTAAGCGGATGAGGGCCCTTGTAAATGATAAAATATACTGTCGTTTTATTCGCTTAGTTTTGAGAATCACTTTCTATACAATTCTTGCCTTCTTGAGAGTCCAATGGCTCTGTCTAGCTACAGACCAGTTGCATAAACGCGGTTTCGTTTGTTTCGTACAACAATTCCATCTAACATTTCGTTTTTACGTATTTTCTACTTGCCAAAAGTGCCTTTCATATCGCCCCAAGGCGTTGTCTACTCGGATGCTTCGTGATCGAAGGTCACGTGTACAAAGTTTCAGGATTCAGATTTTCCGATTTTGCGTGGTGCTGCTGCTATCAGTTCTGTTCGCCTTCTCAAGGTCGCGCAGCAAGCAATTATTTTTCGTCTTCCGATAGGAGAAAGCTTGCCTCTCGCTTAGGTGGACGATTGCGTGGCACGGATGATTTTTTGGCTCGACCATGGTTGGTCCTTTGTTTCGTCCTTCAGCAACTTAATCTAAGCACGAATCATTCCCATCGCCAAACAACTGTATTTTTTTAAAAAAAAATGATGTAACACATGCAAACAGAGAGAGAGAGAGAGAGAGGGAGAGAGAGAGAGAGAGAGAGAGAGAGAGAGAGAGAGAGAGATAGAGAGATATAAACGTTTTCTTTCAACAAACGATTGTTTTGGTATCGTATAAAGTGAACGCACATGTTAAAATTCATCTTGCATAAATAATCAAATTAGAACAAATTCACATAATGCGATTAAGTATGCAGAAAATAAATATATTGGTGATAAATACATAGTTAATCAGTAAATTCCAATAACCAGAACTTTTGTCACGCCAAATCTTGTTTACGGATTTTTTCAAACGTGTTGTTTTACAATTTAAATTTTTCACTGACAGCCAAAACGAAAATACGTATTATAACTTAGTGACTTTCAAGGGGTCAAACTACTGTAATGTTAGTATGCTGCCGATCATAATTATGAGGCTTCTTCGAAAACGCCTTCGATAACGGTATTTGCTATTCGTAACGGATATGTGTATCACTTTTTCGAAACAGACTTTTGTGGAGGAAAGAACTGTAACGTTACAAAAGTAACAAGCACAATTATATGAGAGATCTATGTTATTCTCACCAGAACACGGCATCGGACACGGTATTGCACATCGGAACGTCTGTATGGTACCAGCTATAAATAACGTTGTTGCTTTGAAAAAAGGAGTGTACCGTTTTTACAGTCGTGACCTCAATTAAGTTACTGGTTAGGTAATTGTAACGTTACTATCACTTTCCACATACACTAAAGTTACTAGTCAATAGTCAATACGTGACGAACCTCTTTCTTACCATGTAATGTTACTGGTTGCCGGCAATGGATGTAACGTTAAAGCGTCACCTAACGACCTACTGCTTTACAAATCAGTTATGGTTCGGTACCGTTATGCACACCTGTAACGTAATGTTTCATATACATGAGGTAACGTTTCTGTTCACGAAAAAAGTTACTCTGTTTCAGGTTGTAACGTAACGGAAACCGTAATTGAAAATACCGCTTCATTTCGTTACGTTACGACTCCCTGTACGCAACGGTATGCCGTA
The DNA here is from genome assembly GCF_977018435.1 of Lepisma saccharinum. Taxonomy (NCBI): domain Eukaryota; kingdom Metazoa; phylum Arthropoda; class Insecta; order Zygentoma; family Lepismatidae; genus Lepisma; species Lepisma saccharinum. The sequence goes on from NC_139230.1 coordinate 76,818,931, forward strand.
CCCACACTTTTTTACAAAAAAATTATTTTACGAGAAAAGTATGTGTGTGTGTGTGTGTGTGTGTGTGTATATATATATATATATATATATATATATATATATATATATATATATGTGTGTGTGTGTGTGTGTGTGTGTGTGTGTGTGTATGTGTGTATGTACATGAATGCAGGATCATTTATGAACATGTGATGAACACAACAACAAATCAACAGAATAATAATAAGTATACAACTTGAAGAATATTAGAACTTTCTTCCCAGAAAAACACAGTTAGTAATACTAATAATAATAATAATAATAATAATAATAATAATGTATGATCTATTTAATGATAACAATATTTCAATTTATGAAGCATTTTATGAAGCGATTTATTCTGTATGTCTTCCCAGTTCACGCATACTCCTCGTAGGTGATTTTAACTTGCCGGAAGTAACAGGTTCCAATTATGATATCAGCAAAGGCTCGCAAAAATCTAAAACTCTCTCCAACTTTATGTCTTACTATAATTTAAGTAGTATAAACAATGTGTTAAACACCAACAACAAAACACTAGATTTAGTTCTGACTAACATCCAAAACGTTGATTTGGATTGATTTGTTGTTTTAAGTCCACTTTATGCACAGTAAGGCTAATCGGGACTGGACCTACAGTTTAAAGTGGGATCCGAACCACTTGTGCCTCCGCCGGGTATCGAACCCGGGACCCCTTTCCTACAAGGCGAAGACGCTACCACTGCGCCATCGGGGAGGCCACAACATCCAAAACGTGTCGGTCTGTAAAGAAACTGAAACGTTAGTACCAGAGGGTGAACATCACCCCCAACTTAGCATGGAATTATTTGTTTCAAAACACGTTAAAGCAAATAAAGAGAAAACAATTAGCATAAGTAATTTCCAAAAATCAAACTTTGAAGTAATGTACCGTGAAATTGCTACCGTCAACTGGGAAGAAATATCCAATCAGAAGAATGTAAATGACGCACTTGATATTTTTTACGAAAATCTTGATAAAGTTTTCGAAGTCACTGTACCGTACAGAAATAAATCTATATCATCACGCTATCCTAGTTGGTGGTTCACCAGTGGCATAATTAAAAAACATTAAAAGCAAATCCCACCACCATATGAAATGGAAACGCGGAATTGGTAATATCAACTTTCATCGTGTACAGTTTGAAACTCTTCGCAAATAACCAAAACATAATTTGAAAAAGCTTACAGGAATTACATATAAGAAACAGAAAAATATATCAAAATCGATTTTAGACACTTTTGGTCTTTCGTCCAAATTAAAGGAAGGAAAAATACGTCCATGCCCCTCAAATACAGTGACAATACACTAGACGATGACGAGGCAATTGCGAACGCCTTTGTTCAGCATTTTCTTTCCAACTATAAGGGCACGCCCGCGAATTACGACTGCAATTTAATCAAAGAACACGAAAAGATAGACGTAGGTGACGCATTTGTACTAAACGCAGTCAGTTTTGAAGATGTTGAAAAGGCAATAAAAAAGTTAAAACCAAACAAATCTTGTGGCCCTGACAGCATTCCGCCTTACGTGTTAAAAGGCTGTGCAAGCTTATTAGCCCTACCCTTAATGAAAATATTCAATCTTTCCCTAGCTACGTCTGTATTTCCCATGAAGTGGAAAACATCTACAGTGTATCCCTTACCCAAAAATAGTGGCATCGGTAACATTGAAGTTGTATTGTCTGCGCCCGCTAAAGTTTTCGAATGTCTTATTTATCAAAGATTGTTGTCACACATATCCCCAGTAATATCTGTAAACCAACACGGCTTCGTCCCTGGTAGATCCACTGTTAAGAACCTATCCCTCCTAAGTCATTTCGTTGCAACTAATCTAGAAGAAAGAAAGCAGGTATATACATCTATATCGAAAGGGTAAACCACGATATTTTGTTGAGTAAACTCTCGTGTTACGACCTCTCCAAACCCGCACTAAATTTATTTGCTTCTTATCTAAAAGACCGTAAGCAAAACATATCTTATAATGGAATTTTAACAGAAGAGTTCGCAGTTTTCTCTGGAGTCCCCCAGGGTTCGAATCTCGGACCTCTGTTGTTTTTAATTCTAATCAATGACTTACCAAAGTACCTGTGTGACTCATTCAGACTCTTATACGCGGATGACTTAAAATTCAGTAGGACTATTTGTAATATTGATGACTGCAAATCGTTACAAAATGAAATCAATACAGTAACAAAATGGTGCAGAATAAATTATCTTAACCTGAACATAGAAAAATGCTGCGCGATGACATACTCGCGCAACAGAAAGCAAACTGAATTCAATTACAAAATATATAACACAAAAATTAAAAGGGTTAACGAGATGAGAGATCTAGGAGTTACATTTGATTCAAAACTTACATTTGCGACACGTATTGAAAAGGTCGTAAATAAGGCACACAGGAACCCAGGGTACGCAATTAGAATGAGTAAAGAGTTTATGAACAAAGAAATAATGAAGTTAATATTTAACTCTTTAGTCCGAAGCAAAGTAGAATATGCAATATGCAATATGAAATATGGGCTCCTCAGGACAAAAAGTACACGCATAAAATAGAAATGCTACAGTCTAAATTCGTAAGGTACGCCACTTATAAGGAAACAGGCATATATCCCCGATACGAATCATACACTTCCCTCTGTAAACACCCCAACCTGCCTTCTCTCAGCAAATGAAGGAAGATGCAATTGCTCTGTTTCTTATACAAATTCATGAACAATAATATTCAAGTGCAACATCATCTAGAACAAATACACATACGTGTTCCTATCTCAAAGACACGGTCCAAAGGGTCCTCTTTTACTGTAATAACAGAAGATCGAACATTATAAATAAATCACCTATCAGGAGAATGTGTGAACTGTAGAACAGATGTTCCGAAAGGGAACCAAAATTATATATATTTCACATGCCTATTGGAACATTTAAAAAAGTTATTCAAGGAATGGCAGAATAAATATCAACAATGTAAACATAAACGCAATATTTGTAAATATATATTTATTTGGTAGTTTATACTCAATTATATATGTATGTACGTACTTTCTAGAGTGTCAATTATTTACAGGTCCTTTATTACACACATAATTAATGTATTTCTTCAAGGTGAATAACTTCTATCCTTGGTTTATAATGTGTTTATTTTATTCCCATATTTTATGTAATTTATAATATATTACATTAGTATCTCCTTATATATATATATGTTTGTACATGGTGGTAAAGATCTGAAGTACTGAGTATAAAGATAAATATGTTGTGTGTTTTACTTAATAATTGAAATACTGTATTCATGTAGGCTATTTTTGTAGATAATAGTTAGATATTTTATTCCACTCTCTTCAATTAACATGTATTATTATAACTCGGTTTGTTAACTGTTGTATACACATATAATTTAGTGTTGACATGTTTTATGTTTATTTACATTTCTGGGCAATAATATTTCTTATCAAACTGTAAATTTACAAACTCAAAGCATATACACACACACACATACACCCCCCCCCACACACACACACTCACAGACTGGTTTTACGCTCGATTCCATATCAGTAATTCCTGAATGAGAGGACGACGTTACTGTTAAAATTGTAAAGTTATGACATTGCTGTCTGCCATGAAGCTGTTTTTATTAAAAACAAATACAAATAAACTTGAACTGCTATTATTGGACGAAAATCATTGATTTTATATTTAGAAAACAAACGTAAATTCATTTTATTGATAATTAGATATTTGAATTGTTTTAAGCATATCAATAATTATTTGTCATATTTTTCATGATGCATTTGCTCATCCCTCTTACCTTTGGTAAGATAAGAATAAATTTACAATATTTCTAATCTTGTCCATTCTTTAATTTCCAACCCATTTTTTCTTGCGTCCTATATTTTATTTTTACATACAAGCGGAGGCACGCCAACCTAGCTCCCCTTCCGGACTATAATGTGTTTTCTCTTCATTTTCGATTGTAATTGAATCATTCAAATTATAGCCATTCATTATCATATTCGCGATTAGCTAAAAATCTAACTAAAATAAATGAAAGTAAATCAGCCAACAAATTATGTAATTGAATCTTCCTCTTCTCGCGCTGTCGCCACAGCGCTAGACAAAGATAAGGAATCACCTGTTTCCCTCGCACCTGGCTCCTCACCAGGAAGCAAGAGTGAGGTGAGGTCCCATGCAGAAACCTTCGCACACAATGAATGCATCGTTTTACTCTTTAAATTAGAAGTCTGAAACTTCGTGACGTGAGTTCGAACTCTGGTGAGACCATTATTTTTTTTAATTTTATTTCAAGGTCAAATGTTACGAGTGACATGTTTAGAAATTAGACTATTTTTTTCTGCTCAATTTGGCATTTACGAATATAATTAAAGCATAACATAATTGCGAAAGCCACCAACTCTCAATTCAATAGCAAACATTGAGATGTCAAAAAGTAGTGCCAAAGAGAAAAATATATTTTTCGTTTCTAGGGTAAAATACACAAAAAATAAAGAACAAAATAATGAATTTATTTTTTTAAAAAAATATTTAATTTTCAAAGTAACATCCGTCTGGCAAACATTTTTTGTTGCCTGCATAATGTCTCGCAAATCTGTCGGCATGTCACACTTCACTGTTGGAGAGTTTAAGGCACTAGATGTTACAAAGATAGAACCTTCAATACAGATCTAGGCTGATATTTCTTATAGTTGTTCAATCATGAGCTTCACTTTTGATTTAAGCCCGCTCATGCAAAGACAGGGTAATCGGGACTAGGCCTACAGTTTGAGGTGAATCCGAACCATTGCATACCTTCATTGGGTAACGAACCCGGACCAACCGTTTGCAAGGTGACGACTTTACCACTATGCCATCGGGGAGGCCTTTGCTTCTATAATGTTTGTAGGTCTAGGGATGTATAAAATTGATCCTTTAAATAAATTCACGAAAAATTTAAAACATAGTTCAATAATGAAAAATTGAAATAGCCCATGTTCCTGCACAGAAAGGACGCAAGAATGTATGCAAATTTTATCATGATTTAATGGTCTGAATTAAATGCTCACAAAATATTGCAAACTTGATGAGTTCAGATAGGCGCCTAAGGCGGTCTAACGCACCATGCATAGACCCGATACCGGGTTCAGTATCTGGGAATTTTCGGCCTGTGTATAGGGCCGGTGGCAACCCACGACACAATCGTGAGGAAGTTGGTGACCTCCGAGTGAGTGAGCGTAATCCGGTCGCGGAGTCCTACAAGGGCTGGGGGTTGGCCGGGCCGACCATCCGTCCCCCTAGTCTGGCTGCAGATCTCCACGCCCCCTTGGTGGCCCGCGTGGGAGGGAGGCCAGCAGTCGGTACGTAAGCTTTGGCCAAATATTGGGCTGTAGCGCTATAGGTTTTTCTTATCATTGTGTAAATATTATAGTTTCCTGATTGGATTTTCCAAAGTCTCTTTCCCTTATACTATTTAAAATGGAAATAAAGTTTATCCAATATTTCAATCTCTGTGATAGACAACAACACACACCACCTTTTTTTTTTTTTTTTTAAGTATACACATTTGAGATGAGATCCAAATTTATAGCAATAAATGCATAATTTTCAACACGGTTTGGTTTGAGTTCGTGTTTTAAGTCCACTTTGTGCACAGTAAGGCTAATAGGGACTGGACCTACAGTTTAAATTGGAATCCGAACCACTATGTGCATCCACCGGGTATCAAACCCGTGATAATTTTCAACACGGAAAGGTTAGTGTAATTCCCTCAATAGAAGTGAAACCTCCAATTACAGTCTTGTGCATTCATTCGAAATTTTCTGTTGTGAGCATATAGCTACTACGTATATATGTAGTAAATTCTGCTACACCTCATGAATAACAGTAGAGGGAAATATGGCATTCTGGCAACAAATTGGTTAGATACCATAACCTATTTGGGCTAAAATTAAGCTATATTTTCATATCTTCTGGTGGATTTAGCTAATTCTTAGGTGTAGCAATATGGTCTAATCATGCTACGAATTCTAAAACCATCGTACCATGATGATTAACATTCTTGAATATCTAGATTGGGAATTCTACTCCCAGTGTCACGTGACCCGCACTGTTGATATATTGCTATGTGGTTAGTTTTGTTTGAGAATGATGACAAGGTAGTTTTCTAGATATAAAAACTAATGACTACTTGATTACTAGTTATTTTTTAGACACTCTCCTTTGCTGATAAATTTTATATGTACTTTCACTATTTAGTATTAAGAAAAATAAATATTATTTTTAATGTATCCTGTAGTATTGTTACAACTGAGTTAAAAATTCAGATCAGACATTAATATTGTGGTCTAGTAATAGCAACTAAAATTGTTCTGTGACTCTCTCATTCTTCACATCATATACAAAAGTCTTCTCTGTAATAAGGATAACACTACATAAAGTGTTGTCAGGAAGAGGCTCATGGAATTCACACACAATCTTGATATTTGTTCTATCATTGATTACCACTTGTTTTCTTTTTGATGTGTTAATAACAAACATTGATTTGTGTGCCTTGAATTCACTAGGAGTGTAGTATACATCTATGTTTCCTTCAGTTACTCTCTTGAAAGCAGTGTAAGCCTCATATAATTTAAGAAAGTCATCTTGTACTATGTCCAGATTATAATTTTCACGAGCGAAACTCTCATTACGTCCAGTTTTAAGATAAATATTTTTAATTTTGCAAATCTAATTTGCTAGAATCTTTTTCTTGACTGTTCTCTCTCCCAGTCTGGAACAACACAATTACAAAATCTGGCATAACATTCTGTAAAAAAATGGGAAGTGCTCCCCTGTGCATAGCACCACGCCATGAGGGTGTACAGGGGGTGTGGGGGTCACACCCCACACTTTCTTGATCCGGTCGTGAGTGGGGGTGATGTGATCAGCATCACGCCCCTGACCGCCTTTACCACCCAGGGTTTCCCCCAGGTAGCCATGTTATTCGACGCTGGGTGGGTGGCGGGGCCGCTTCCATCGTTACATATCATACTGTATACTACTGAATTGATTAGTGACGACAAATTCATAATATCCACCAGATGCTAGTTTTTGAACACACTTGTAAGTGTAAATTCAATAGCAACTTGTGGATTTTTTAGAATATTTGCTTTGTATTTGAGGGCATAATTATTTTCATATTCTACTACTGTTATCCTCAGCTCCATGGTATTCATGCTACACTTGGCTGCTTGAGGTAAGGTGTTGGGTAATGTTGTACCATCAGGAATTAATGTACTATAAGGTATTAGTTCATTATTGTTATTAGCTTCCCTGCGAAAAGTGACCCTCAAACCACATTTCCATATGATGTCCTTTTAGTCTGAGAAGAAACCAGGCAGCAGACGCATAAAATTGTACTGTGTGGTCTTTTTTCAGAATTTTGGTTCCTGATTCAAATCCCCCTGGCTGGAAATAAGTTGCATCTACTTTGGAAAATTGAAGTGTTCCTATGTCAGTAGAAGTAATACCAGGATAGTCTACTCTATCTATGACAGTACCATGTTTTCTAATTTCTACTTGAGAGAACAAGTGGGGTACAAAATTATCTACTAGTTGTATGTTTGCACCAGGGGGAAATACCTCGTTACTTTCATTTTCTAATACTTCAAATTTAATATACAAGTCAGTCCTGTGAGGATGTACAAAACTGTCACCAACGTACACGTCAAATTCAATTTCACGATTGGGTTATTGAGATTAGCATATGTACGACAATTGGGAGGAAAATATTGTAATTCATAACTTTCAATATGCTCCAGGTTAATCGTTATTCTATATATAATGATTTCTATGATTGCTGTTGTAGAGGCACCAGAAAAATCTACTAATTCACATTCTTCATTGGTTACCATCATCTCAGTGTGCTCTATACGATTGTGAGATATTGGAAAATAGCTAGGTGAGGAGGGTGTGTAAATAGTAGGTTCCATGAACTCAGAATTTGGTTTGAAAGTTCCTATGATTCTAGCGTAACGCAACTCCCATGCTGCGTTTGGGATCGAACCAAGAACCTCTAGATTGTATTGGGTGATGTAGCTATTCCTCATTCATCTTTCAGATGGTTATCACTCGCTTGGCCTAAATGCGATAAATGCAAGAGGTTACATTTAAAGGAATGGCGATAGAAATTAAATTAGGTTAGATATGGGTTTTATAATCTCCATGACTGAACCGTTATGGATTGGTTAAGAAAAGGATATTACTTGCCTTACAAATATATGAAGATTGTTCCTACACTTGTCCTCTCAAATGTCACTTGTCTGACCTCCCTGTCAGACATCGATTCAATCACACACCATCGTCCAATAATCGTTCTGCACTTTGCTTCTCTCTCACAATCCGCAGACCTTACTCTCTCTCGTATTCTTGCCAACTGATCACACCTCCTGACAATTCCAACACTCATTCCATACCTGTCTCCAAAGTCACTCACCTAACGTTTACCTAATTGCTTAGTCTGCATTTCTTTTTCTGCTTCCTGCTATAAGACTTTATACTTCTTACCCAATACCTTGGGTACGATACGCTCCTCTACCCCCTAATGAACATCTTTTGAAAATATGTAATTTTATTAATATAGTTCTTGAAAAGAGAAAAAGGAATGGGGAAAAATAAACAATAAATAAACAAAATAAATAAACAATACTTGTCAGCGTATGAAATGTGAACACTGACATGTGAGTTTGTTATGCTGACTCATCTATGCAATGATTGAGAGTCTTACGTCACACACGTTGACGTAATATTTGTCCATACATAAAATATGTAAACACTAGTTAAAAGGTTTGTGGCACAGTAACACACTAGCGAGATAGTATGTATGTAATCAATCCTGTAAACACTGACACTGCACAACACTATTGAATATTTTGAAGTTAACATTTACAAAATCAGCAACGTTTGTAGTACTCATCCGAGTTACACTTGCACACATATTTTCGATGTAAAGTTCACCGTCTCTTACTTTTGTGTATCGTGTAAATATCGCTGTCGTTTTTATTTATAATATATGTCAACTATCACAGTAAATATTTAATTAGAAAACTTGAAGTTAATCAAAATATATACACTGTATCAGTAACTGTCCTTCAGTAATAATATATGTACATGCATTTATGTATTTGAAAATAAGAATATAATAGTGTTCGATATATGAAATCACTAACACTTGTACATAAAATAATCCTTGAGTGATACTGATTCTCACAAAAAATTCAAGTAAAACACCATAAATTTACTCTACTTAACAGCACTTAATAGTCTCTGCGTATAGCAATGAAGTTTCTTCTTGAACCAATCCACGTATATATGTATATATTAGTTCCTTGTGGCCGTGAAAAATGTTTTTCATTTTGATGCATTAACTTTGCAGCTACAAATATTGTCATTGATTAAAAACGTACAGTAGAGAACTGCATATCGTCGAATTGTGAATGTGAAGTATTTAGTTGTATGTAAATATTCCTTCAAATCTATGTATGTATTATCAGCGTTGAATATCAGGTCTCACTACTACTTGACTTCAGTAGGAGTTAATTAGAATATAGTGAAGGAGATCCGTTTTAAACGATTTGGTGCTTATCAACTGATTTCGCTGAACTGCGTAATTAAAACTGATGAAAGGTCTAATTGTAATTCACGTTTCCACGTGTAGAAAAATTAAAGAAAAATCTCAGGAATATAAATCTTGAGAAATTCTCAAAAAAAAAAAAATCGTATGACAATTAATTCCTCTGCGTCATTCAAGTGTAGTTCGTGTTGATTTCTTATTTCTCCAAGGTTTTAGCTGGTGACCATCTCTGGACGTTGACATCTGTGAAAAAGCTGAACTGAGGACTTTTAACATGGTTTCATAATATTGTTAAAATGTTCATTTCACCGTTCAAATTTGAATTATCTGTGAGGCAATTCAGGTATGTTTAGGAAAGGAAATTTGCTTCATATACCGAACAGGCAATTCCTCCTGATCGTTAGTGTAATGTTGTGTGTGAGAGAACATAATATGTCTGTATGTGTAGAGGTTTTGTTGAGACAAGAGCGCCTCTACAGTCGGGACGCGATAAGAAGCGGTGTGCAATCAGAACACAAAACGGCAGAAATTGCCAAATTCTGTCTCCTCGTTGGCAACCGTGTGGCTGGGGGTTTTCTGCGTTGCCACGTTCGCGCAAACAGGCGGAGAGGATAATCAGCTGTTCCGTTGGCAAGCTCGGGAAAATAAAACGTCAGTCGAAATTAAGCACGTATTTGTCAGTATGCTAATATATGTTATATCCGTCGTAAAGTGAGAAATTAACGAATCTAGAAGTTTAAATCTGAAGTTTCTTGTAGGTTAACGTTAACTTCCCGTGTGAATTTTACTTTCTGGCAAGCATGAAATATTTTCTCTTCCTGCTCTACACAGCAACCTAAAACCTTCAATGAAAGAAACTTTGTTGCGTTTTTATTATGCAAGCATCAGCTACCGGCATCCTTTTACTTGAGTTGTGTCGTATCACAATTACCAGCAAAAGAAAATGCGTCTTGTATTATGAACAACTGTGGCAAATCGTTCTCCTTTGATTTCATGCCGCCTCTCTTTGCCTTCTTTGTCACGCCGCGGCGTTCGTCTTTTTCGCAACTCGATACCGACCGCAGCTATACCCACCCATTGTTTTTGTATAAGAAACTCGCCATTTATTTTGTAAAGACATAAAATTTATACTTCTGTAACATTGTTGAATCTTCAGAACGTACAAATGAAATGTATTTCTTGAAAATTAGGGCGAATTACGTATAAACAAATTACGTACAACTTGGTTTCGTTAACACGTTTTTAAGATTTGCGGAACCTACAAAAATTCACTTCTAAAACAGAATTTTACAGAACTGAGTTACTGTATTACGGAGAAGAATTTATCAAGAACAAATCAATTGGGTGTGAATTGATTGATTGAGTTGGTGTTTTAAAGTCAACTTTATGCACACTACGGCTAATCTGGAATGGACCTACAGTTGGAAGTGTGATCCGAACCACTATGCGCGTCGACAGGGTATCGAACCAAGGACTACTTGATTGCAAGGCGACGAAGCTTACCCTACCACTGTACCATCGGGGAGGCAGATGTGGGTGTGTGAAGTGAGATAATTTGGGAAGCTACATGAAAATACATTTCTGGCAATACAGAGTTCAATAAATTACAACGAAACGCTTGGCAATTGCTCGATTTTCGTAACATTAATCATACATTTGGTACATGTGTTTTCCAGCTTCCTGTAGGCTACGTAAAAATATAAAAAATGAATGAAAGAAGAGAAGTAGTTAACGTTGTTCCTTCAAATATGAACAAAGTCGCAATGAGAACAATGGAAGGGTCCCGTTGTTGACTGTTTAACCAGATGTTTAATCCTACACGTGTTTCTGTGGGCGCGCGAAAATCCTGAAGTAGGTTAATCCGGCAACGGCAACTACCTGAGCGGGTGGTTCCACGCCGGTTGCTAGCGCGTCCCGACTGTAAGTCACCCTTATTTTAAGAAAGTAGTACTTGTAAGAATTACAAGTATGAAAAATCTTGTAGTTGAAGATTGTTACATTTTAGGAAATGGAATTTGAAAAGGAGTACCGATTCAGTCATAACATTTACTCTTACTATAAATTACCTAAATTCTAATTAATGCCATCCTTTACACACCAAATATAATTAGAATCTTGAGAAGAGAAAAAAATATAACTACTAATAATTACTAAGTGCAAATTGAACTTTACGTATGAATGGAATGTAATGCTGTAAATACTCTTGAAGATGTTATGAGTGTATACTGTATACTACTGCAAATTTAAATTATAATTGATTTCTGAAAATATATGAACGCTTAAATTGATATTTATAAATAACAATTGAATTGAATGAAATTAATGTGTCGAATGATCGTCCTTCTTTTAGTATAATATTGATAATATATCGTCATTAATAAAGATTAATTGTAAAATACACAACTTGCTGATTGTGTCCATGACAATTGGAATACGTAAAATAATATTCTAAGAATATTTAACATAAATAATATACAATTATGTATATAATAAATAAAATAATTAACAATTCGTAGTGTTTAACTATATGCATATGCACCTAACATTAAATGATATAAAAAAGAAAACTTAATTCCCATTTATATTCCAAATGTTGCCAGATGAAGAAATATCGTTCTGAACAGACATAAAATTCCATGTTCCCTTGTATCCTTGAAGCCGATAGCCTGAGTTGAAAGAATGCTCTGTCGGCAGTTTATTCAGGGGCTGCTGTGGAATGTGAGATATCTGCTGTTTAATTTGCAACGTGTTGGTTACTTCATGTCAAGAGATAATTTTGCCCCTGCCGATGTATGGAGATATCGTTGCCGCAAGAAACGAATAGAATGCCTAACTTGCATATTTCTTCAGTTGATCTGTCTTTCTGAATGTAACTCAAGTTTCCTCATTGCTTAAAGAGGAAGGAAAATTTCCGTCATCTGAGATGAACTTTATCCTTTTGCTGACGAAATACATTTTACCATGAAGGCATTTGAAATTTACTTTGGATATCGCTTCGAGAAATGTGAAATACATGTGAGAGAAATTTTAAGTGGGAATTTTACAAGATGGGAATTTTCTGCCATGCGGAAGAAAAAAAATAGGAAGTAAGTAACTTGATTATAACATTCAATAAACTAATTGAGTCGTATTTGGAATGAAGTATCCCAAATTAAATGGATCAATGTAATGTCTATATGTTTAATGAAATATACTTTACTTCTTCAAGACTGTCGTAATTCATCTTATGACTGTATCATTAAATTGTTAATAAAATCTGACAAGTGGTTGCTGATAACTCATGATCGTAGCGGTATGTGTAAAATACTACTTATTTCTCCTATGTTCTTAATTGACGTATTACTCTTCATATTAGATTTCAATCTAGCTTTTATGTAAAGTTATGTAAGAAACATATACAAAGTAATTAAATCTCAATGTAAAATGCGTATAATTATAAAAGTGATCTTAATATTTATATTATTTCCATGTGATACATTTTATTTAAGCTTTATAAATTTCAAAGAACATGTTCACTATTCTCTTCGTTATTATTAGTATCTATATTATAAATCTTATTATCGCAATACTTATTTCAGTCGTTATTGATCTGGAACTCGTTATATTGAATAATTTACTGGCTGTACGCATACTCAGCTCCTATTATAACTGCTCTCTTTATTCTAACGTTGTTTAAACCTTATAAAGCTGATAATTTAATATTTCTGTCATTTATTTAGTTATTAAAATTATAAATGTAATTATTATTTATATTTAACAATTGAAATATTAAAATGTGTAATTGTTTAAACACTATTTTGACTAACCACGCTAAATCATAGAGAATTTTAATTCTCATTTTCCTTACCGAATGTGTTTAACACATTTTATTCTTAAAAAATACTAAAGTCTATTATCGACTTACACTGTTTATCTTTTGTAGTTCACAAAAGATTATTTCCATCAGTTCTCTGCAGGCCTACAGAAACCTGAGGAAAATTCCTTGCGCGCAATTTATATTCATCACCATTCCATTTGTTCACTATCCTTGAATACAATAATATTAATTATTATTATTATTGCTCGTTACTGTACTTGTTGTTCATAAATATGAAACATACGAGATTTAACTAATGATTTTAGTGTGGTAATATCTAGTTGTACACTGCCGTGCAATTAGTAAGGGCTAAACAATAATATTTCACATAATTTTAGTGTTTTATCATTAAAAAATATTTGCAAGATGTAAAATTTATTTAGTGCATTAAAGTAGTGAAAAGGAAGTTATGTACAGGGTAAAAGGTATGTTCTCACTCATTCACTCCTGCTGTTACTTTTCTTCATTCTCATCATCACAACTTACATTGTCATCGCCGCTACCGTGTTCCGAAGCGTAGTACTGTCTGTCCCCGTTTTGTCTTAAATTCCACTTTGTAAACTTTGGGATTTTCCTTTGCTATAATTTTACCAGGTCCTTTAAATACTCCCGAGAAGCATTTAGCTGTGTGTACGCGATGACTGCCATCGTATACTATAGTGGTTTTCACATCATGAAGGCACAATGGGCTCTTATGGACAATGCTTTTCTTATGGGAAGATAAAGCGCGCTATTGCCAAATATGTCGATTTTGAAATTTACGTGAAGTACAAAAAAAATTACAGTAACGTAGAAAATTTTATGTAGAACACAATGGCGAGAACTAAAATTGTGAACTTTATTTCATATTATTTTAAAATAATTAAAATGCAAGTTTTCATTGAAATCAAATTTTGAACATCTTTTCTATTCAAAGCGTTAAATCATGCCGTAAAATCGGAGGAATTGTTACAAAAAAAAATCGACATTACTATGAAGTTGTCACTGGTGATGGTGGTGCTGAAAATTTGACAATATTTTTAAAAAGATGTTCTTTAAAAAAATAAATTATCGAATAAAATGTGCGGATTTTTTATTGGCGCAGTGGAAAATGTCGTCTCTGGCCAAATTTTGTTGTAGAAGTCTACGTAAAAACTCACAGCGACAAAGTTGTAAAGATAATAATGAAATTATTTTTTGTCTTCGCTCAAAGGTCCCCAGAGTCATTACTTCCTATAAATGCAGTTTGTTTTCAAGCCGATCAGCGCGCGAAGTAAGGCGACGCGCTGGCGTGAGTCTTAGTCATACTCAGGTGTTACGAGTTCGTAGGTGCCCAACAGTTCAGTGACATTTTAACACTCTTGGTGGTCTGGTGAAATTTTGTGTGTCGACATTTCGGTGATTTTTGTAAGTGGTTCATGAAGTGATTAATAGCGTCCTAATCTGTAAGTCTTCAGTCATCATAATGGATCGCAGGAAAAAGGGTGAGAGAATTACGTAGAAGTGGGGAAAGAAAAACTATTTTAAGAATGTTCGAATATTTAAAGGAAAAGAACCCTGGACGTAGTCAATCCTTCATTGTTTAGTGAACTTTGTAAAGTGGCTGGTGTCAGTGGGCGTACATTCTTTAGATTAAGAAATCAAATTAAGAAAGGCTCAATCGTTACACTCCGGAAAAAAAGAGTAACTGGACTAAAATACAAATCGAGCAGGGAAGTGAAATATAATGATTTCATTCGCAGTGCCATAAGACGCAAATTTCATGCATTTCTGTAGAAATGTTCCCGCAACAATTCAGTCTGTGATGAAGGAAGTTAACGACGATAAAGATTTGCCAAATTTTACATATTTGACTTTCTATCGTTTGCTGCAAGAAATGGGGTTTGAATTCGAAAAGCGAGGAAATAAGGCTTTATTGATTGAAAGAAACGATATTATACTTTGGCGCCATTCATATTTACGAGAAATGAGACAATTTTGGAATGAGAGACGGAACATTGTTTACTTAGACGAAAGTTGGGTAAATGTAGGGCATACTGTGTCTAAAGTTTGGAAGGACAAAACAATAGCAACACCCAAGGATGCTTTTCTAGCCGGGTTGTCTACAGGGCTGAAAGGCCCTACCGCTCGGTGGTAAGATGGGGTTTGTACAGGGAGCCAAACAAGTATTTTTAGAAAGAAGAAAAAAAAATCTGCCGACTACCATGACGAAATATTAGGTTTAAACAGTGGTTCAAAGATCAACTATTATGTATGTATAACAGTAATTATTACGGACAATGCATCCCATCACTTTAGGAAAAAAGAAAGCATATTCTACCTTAAAAAACCGTAAGGAAGATAGTAAGGCGTACATTTGAATCAGTCACCCAGGAGCAATGGTGTAATTACTGTAGGCACGTCGAAGGGGTTGAAAATAATATGTGGAAAGCAGATCAACTGCAGGATGACATTGAACCACTAATCATTAGGTTAGAGAGCAGTTCTTCCAGCAATGACGAGACAAGTTCTGATGACGGCAACAGTGAACAGTCCAAAGACTCACCTATGGAGGATGTTGAACAACTGTCCGATTGAAGTAACACTTATTATATAACATTTGCGTTAAAAACTGTTTTACTGTATTAACACATTAGATAAATGAATGTTACTTTATGAAATAGATTAATTATGCTTGCATTTCATAAGTCTCTCTCTCCCCATACTTTGTTAACTCCGATTAATAACAACAACAACAATAATCATGGAAAACTAACAACTATAACAAATGTAACAACAACTGTAACAATACACGAGTACAATACATACAACATGTTTATTGTGAAAGGAAGCAAGCGCGACAATCCCGACCGCCGATAAGAGCTAGCGCACCTTAAATGGCAACACCGCGCGGTTTCTCCATAAGAGCCATTGTGCCTTCACGATGTGAAAACAACAATAGAACCAATTCTCCTGGCGTAAATTCAATGGACTGGTGACGTTTATCGTAGTACATTTTTGCTTGTCGGTGGCGTTTATGTAGAGACTCATAAGCTGCTTCTCGTGCTTTTTCGAGAATCTTGAATCTCATATCGTTGTTTACATTCACACTGGGCGTTAATTGTAGTCCGCTCTCCCACACTAATGTAGGCGTAAATCCATGAAGAAAAAATGGACTGTTCTTCAAATTCTCCTGGTAATTAACATTGTACGAATACACGGCCGATTGCAAGTATAAAAGGCAGTCTGTGTGTTTTGAGTTCACAAAGTTTTTCATAAGTCCCTGTAAAATAGCATGTGATCGTTCCAATAATCCAATTCAATTGTGATTAGCTGCTGGAGCGAATTTCAGATGGATTCCACATTTCTCCGATAGTTCTTTAAATAAACTACCTGTGAATGAAGTACTTCTATCTGTATCTATATGAGAAGGACAACCGTAGCGCAAAATTACATTTTCAAAAAGGAAGTTAGCTGCTTTCTCACTTGAAGTATCTGCTACTCACTGAGCTATTAAAAATGGAGTACCATGATCGATTAAACTTAGTATATATTTATGGCGAATAAACCACTTGGTGGATAAGGTCCGCTAAAATCCAAAGCGATTCTGTTGAATGGTTTCTGTGAGTTGTGCGTTAAAAGTTCTCCATATGGCACTCCTTTTATGCGTTTATTCTGCTGACAAATTACACACTCCTTGATCATTTTCTGAATATGGTTCTTCATAAATGGAAAGTAAATCCTATCTAGTGCATTTTTGTATGTTTTAGTGAAGCCGTAATGCGCTCCTCCAGCTGGTAAACTATGTAATGTCTCAATAACAGTGTTGCGAAGTGACTTCGGTATGCATAATAATTTTTAGTCGTATCTCCCAGTTTCTGTTGTCTATAAAGGAGTCCATTTTCCATAACATAATAGCAAGCTTGCCTCTGCAGGGAGGGGTTGGGTGATTTGTTGCCCCCCTCGTCTTCTTTTCCTTCCAAAATATTGATGATATTTCCAAAAGAAGAATCCTCTCGTTGGTATATAGCAACATCAATTGTCTCATCTAACAATAACAATGTACGTGGCTCTGGAAGCTCCTCGTCTTCATCCTGTCGATCATGTTCTGTCTATCTGCTTATAGCATCCGACATATTTTGTGTAGTTTTACAGTGCATTGGCTTAAAATTGAACTCGGCCATCAACGTGTACCATCTAAATAATTTGTTTGAAAGTTGCGTTGAGGACCGAATGAATGTGATTGCTTGGTTGTCTGTAAATGATTCGAAATGTCGGCCCAGTAAAAAGAATATGAATGACTGAAATGCGTATATGATTGCCAACAATTCTTGCTCGATGGTTGAAAGTCGAGTTTCATGGTCTTTTAAAACTCTACTGCTATAGGAAATAGGCTGAAAATCACCGTTTGCATTCGGTTCTAAAATCACCGCGTCAATAGCCTTACTGCTTGCATCCGTATATACCCTTACTTCTTTGAATGGATCATATGCCATCAGTACAGGAGCTGTAAGTAAAGCTTCTTTCAACCTCTCAAACGCCGTTTGCTGTTCTTCATTCCAGACGAATTTCTTCTTTTTTCGATCAATTTCTGCAAGGGAAGTGCCATCTCGGAATATAATTTTAAAAACTTCCTGACATAGGATGTTAATCCGAGAAATAGCGAACTTGTTTCACAGTTGTCGGTGTCTTATTTTCTTGATAGAATCAATGATTTTGTCGTTGATCCGATAGCCAAATTTCGAAATGTTATGTCCTAAAGCAATAATCTCAGTGAAGCCGAAGTGACATTTTTCTATTGCAAGTTTCAATCCCGCGGCCTGTAAACATTGTAACATTTTCTCCAGAGTTACGAGCCTTTCTTCAAAGGTATTTCCAAAGCAAAATAAATCATCCACATAATGGGCAAAGTGATTGGGATCCATATTTGAGCAAGCTAAGTGAACGCAGCGAGTCATTGCACTTGGTGAACTGACGTGGCCCTGTGGCACGACGTTCATTTGATACTGTGTCATTCCTGGTATTGTAAATGCTGTATATTTCTTACTGTCCTCGGTGAAAGGGATATTAAAGAATCCGCTCTTCAAGTCTGCCGTACAATAGTATTTCTTGCCCCCCATATTGCATAATATTTCATTGATGTTATTCACACCCAGAGCGTCAAATATAGATTCAATCTGCGATAATCCTGGCATAATCTATAAACCCCCTTTGCGTTTTTGCAAGGATAACAGGAGAGTAGAAGGGTGATTGTGTAGGAGAAATAACACCTTGCTGTAATAAAGTCTCAATCTGATCTTTAATTTCATCACGAAGGTGAACTGGAATCGGATAGGATTTTATGTGAAATTCTGTGTCATCTTTTAGTTGAATTCTATGTTTATAATTCGTGGCTCTACCTATATCATCTTTTGACCACGCAAAAACATGTGGATATTTCATTAAAATTGCCAAGAGTTGCTCCTTTTGCTGGGGTTCTAAATTGGGATTCACATCAAACCGACTAGGGTCCGCCCGTACGTCACTGACGTTCCCTGACTCTTCCGTCGTGAAAACCTGTGCCTGTTCACCAATTTCATTCTTATTCTCAACATTATTGCTACTCATGATTGGCCTATCCCATGTTTCAGCTTTCCCGATAATAGTGTCTTTCTTAATTGTAACATTATAATTTAAAGGATTTGTGATCCAAAAAAGATTCGAATCCGGATTAATAATTGCTCTGGCAACCATCAATCCCGTTTTCTCTTGAAACTGTAGGTCTGGTTCCAAAAGTGTCCTATATTTGTCATATCAATTAGCCAATTTCAATGGAATGCATACATGTGTAATGGGTTCACTTTTATCTTTTTAGCAGCTACAAATTCTGGTTGCAAAATATGCTGTAAGATATGGGAAACTTTGATTGACACGTCAAAAGCTTTCTTATTCTCATTTTTAATTTGGTTTCTAGGAGGTGTACCAAATCTATGCAATGTAAGCTTATTTTCCTCAAAATCTAACTTAGCCTTCTGTCCCTTCAAGAAATCATTTCCTAATATAGTGCCTTCATTAAAATTCTTAACGATTCTAAATGGATGAACAAATGTTTGGTTATGTTTTGAAAATGGTAGTAACACAATTTCCTTAACCATCAGTTGGCTATTAGTGACCCCTCTAATCGCAGTATTCATATTAAATCGCTTGGCATTGACTGGTATGTTCGTATCTCCCGTTTCCGAAATTTGACTTCCACTATCCAGGATGAACTTTCGAATATCCCCATCTACTTTCACATTGATGTAAATCAAATCTTCAGAAGGTAAACTAGAGACCGTTAGAGTTCTTCCCGAAGGCCCTGCACCTAGGTCCCCGTCATATGTAGGTCTTACTCGTTTAAAATTGCTTCTGTTCTTACGAAAAGTAGAGTGATTTGTATTTACAACCTGATTAGTATGGTTATTTGGATCTTCGCGTTAATGTTGCTCCAAAAATGCTCGCGGCGATGAAGATGTAAAGTGCGAACGCTGAAATCAAGGGTTACCGCCATTGCGCCATCGCCCCCTATGTGATCGTTGTGACTGTGCGTTGAGATTATTATTGTGGTTGTTTTGCCAAGTATTTCTATTCTGCCACTGTGTGTGGGCTCTAGTGTTATTATTATTATAATAGGTTCTCCTATTCTTTCTATTTCTAAGAACATTTTCTCTAAGTGTATTTGAGAATGATGATTCAGAGAATGAATGTTTTTTTCCGATGTACTGCAAGTGCATTTACTTTAGCCTCAAGATTCTGAAATTGCGAAACTAAATCTGACTCATGAGACTGGAGTCCCGTGTTCGACTTAATTGATCAAGGTCTTGTTGTAATGCATTTAATCTTTCCTCGATCTCCTGATTAGTCTGAGAATATGTTATGTCAACATGACCATTGACCGTGCGCTGCAACGTGATAGCTTGCTCAGTCGGCATGTATGCTCGACTCGATTCAGAACATGACAGAGCTTTCATTGTCTCACATTCAGTTTCTTTAATTTTACGTTTTTGCACAAGATATTTGAATTGTTGAACGTTCTTCAGGACTCGTAAAATGTCATGCACTGAATCATATTCCCTGATATAATCCTCTTTCATAAAGTTAGGTTGTATACCCCCGCTTATTTGCTTTATTTGCTCACTAATGTCCATGGCAGGATCTAATTTTAATAACAATAACCGTTTTTCTCTCACATATTTTGAAACAGGTTCATTTTCATGGTGGAAGCGTAATCTGAGTTGTTCTTATAATTGGAAAGTGTCCCCCGGTTCCGTAAATTCTTCCACAATTTTAGTTTTTAAAGTTACAAAATCTATATCCTGTGCTTCCTGAGTTCAACTCCAACTATTGAGCCACTCCAATGCTAAATCACCCAAAAATGCAGTTAGCATTTGCCTTTTCTTTAAGTCATTCCACTCATTAAGAATAGCTAAACTTTCAAATTTATCATTGAATTTTAATACATCCTTGTGAATGTTACCTTGAAACTGGATAGTTTCGAGAATGTCGGGGTGGATAAATTTAGATTGCGCCATGATTCTATGATTAGCCTATGCGCAGGGAAAATGCTTGATTAGCTTAAAATAAGCACTAAGTTGCTTATTTACATTTCTCAATCCCCGTGGCTTTGACAGAACATTATTAGGAATTCAATCGTTTACTCTCC
The DNA here is from genome assembly GCF_977018435.1 of Lepisma saccharinum. NCBI lineage: Eukaryota > Metazoa > Arthropoda > Insecta > Zygentoma > Lepismatidae > Lepisma > Lepisma saccharinum. The sequence goes on from NC_139230.1 coordinate 76,840,069, forward strand.
CGGAAATTTGATAAGTTAGGTTCAACAATTGCGTAACAGAGTGACGATAGTACCAAACACATCTTTAAACTATTTAACCAACCTTTATGCAACATCCTAATGTTAATTCTCATCTTTCCACAAACCAATCGCCGAATAACCTAGTTGAAACTCTACTCTTACTTATTTGCTACTAAGCGCATAGCATATTGCTAGGCCTACCTTTTGCTTTATTTTCTTGATATTTGGTAATAATTGATAATTAACACAACATGAAGCACTATCAAGTGAAAATTCTGGCGTAATTATATATTATGTAATTTATAAAGCTAGAAGGCTCTATTATTTTCATCATATTTCGGGATGAAATAGATGAAAATCGCAGTATTTCCCGTACTGCAGTGTTTTCTCATCGCATTTGCAAAAAAATGGATGAGAAGCCCAAAGCACCTCCACCAGGTAACACAACTACCATGCTGCGTTTGGGATCGAACCAAGAACCTCTAGATTGTATTGGGTGATGTAGCTATTCCTCATTCATCTTTCAGATGGTTATCACTCGCTTTGCCTAAATGTGATAAATGCAAGAGGTTACATTTAATGGAATGGCGATAGAAATGAACTTAGGTTAGATCTGTTTTTTTACTCTCCATGACTGAACCGCTATGGATTGGTTGAGAAAAGGATATTACTTGCCTTACAAATATATGAAGATTGTTCCTACACTTGTCCTCTCAAATGTCACTTCTCTGACCTCCCTGTCAGACATCGATTCAATCACACACCATCGTCCAACAATCGTTCTCCACTTGCTTCTCTCTCACAATCCGCAGACCTTACTCTCTCTCTCGTATTCTCGCCAACTGATCTCACCTCCTGACATTTCCAACACTCATTCGATGCCCGTCTCCCAAGTCACTCACCTAACGTTTACCTAATTGCTTATTCTGCATTCCTTTCTCTGCTTCCTGCTATGCTAAGACTTTATACTTCTTACCCAATACCTTGGGTACGATACGCTAGTTTGTTTGTGACTACCTATATTTTTATCAGAATTGGTAATCATTCCATCTGCCACATTACAATGGATATTCAAAGTCTCTATGGCAAGAATTTAGGAATTTGCCACCTATGTTTTTCATGGAAGGCTCAAGTTTTGTGTTCTTCTCAAAACCCAGTAGGTTACCAAATGTACCTACATGAACTGTTTCAGTTGCAGAAACTAATTCTACTCTGTGTCTAACAAAATTTTGTGCTAGCAACACTCCTCTAGGCAAATGAGCTTGTAATGTTGATAGATTATACTGACCAGGAGTAATAATATTTTTTTCATTTCCCACTGCAACCCTATTATTGTGTTCTCTGATATTAGAAATAAGATACATACTGTAGAAAGCACGCAGAGCTGTAGATTTAGGATAGATAATATCATTGTGTAAGTTAAGTTTTAGTATTGAAGGTTCACTAGTGAGATGGAATACTCCCATGATGCTTCAGGTGCCACAATGCTTTCTGAAAATCTTCAATTGATGGTTTATTTATTTGAGATAAGAAGGCCAGCATAGAAACACATAGGTGGCCACAATTTACATCCTTAAAACACTGGATACGCTCGTCACTGTAATAAAGATGAGAAGTATTGTGATAACTATCTAAGCCTGGTAGTGGTATTCCACCAAAAGCATCAAAAACAAAAGCTATGTTAGCTTGTTTGTAATAACAAATCCAATGAGTACCTTGATTTTTGAAACTATCCAAATTGACTACTCCACACTCTATTTTATATGCGTATTTATATATATATTTAGGATTATTGCCCCCACCCGAATTTTTGTTATCTATTCATGACAATGGTTGTTCCTAGAGTTGTTATTTTTTCACCTAATGAAGCATCTTTGCTGATTAGTCTCCCAAATGCTACTTGCTCCAATTTTTGATCAACCTTATGACTAGCACTAAGATAATTGTTAGTATTGTAGGCAATGTCATGGTCTTTACAAGCTGTATCCAAAGGATTAATTCCTTTGTCTTCTTTCCACAGTCATTGTTCTAATGTAGTCCCTGGACCACAGTATTGGCAACCAGGTAAGTGCATTTCGAAAGGAAGTTTGTTAATAATGTCTTAACTAAACCCTGACCATTTCAGAATTTGGGCGGTAGAGTATTAATAACTTTAATTAAGTATACTATGCCTTTACTGTCATTTACAATAAAATTGGTTAGTTTTGCACTAATCATATCCACAATGCCTATTTTCTCATTATAAAAATTATTATTGCCAGCATTTCCTTCTTCTGCCATGACCTACAATCTATCTATGAGTTTTCTCACATCATCCACCCACACAAACTCATTGGGTAGAGTATTGTAGTGTTTAATGCCACTACCAGTTTTCAGTTGGTTCCATATAGGTTTAATCAGACTTTTGAATTTGTCTCCACTGCTAGATTTAACTCTATTCTGACTAGCATCATTGTTTTAGGTATAGTGCATCAGACAGTATTAAAATTTCTGAGTAAATCTGGTAACCTTCATCTGTATAATCTCTAGGATGATTCTTGGTGATGAGTTCCCACAGTCCCACAGTGCCAAAATATCTGGATCAGCTATTTGCTCCACCCAAATTGATTTTTGTACATCATGTCCCTGAAATGTAACTCAAAATTTTACAATTTTCCAAACTACACCATCATTAGGCTCCATGGTTGGATATAATCCAAACACTTAATCTTTGTCAAATTTCCCAGTACTCAGGTAATCTCTTGCCAAGGGACCTAATTGAATTTAATTGTGAATCTCCTATGGCCTTAGTAGGTGGTTTTTACAGTACTAGAGGAGCATGAATAGTGGATAGTGGTGTAGGAGGAAAACCTGCATACTTTCTAGCAGCAAGAAGCACTAGTTCATTCATGAGATTCTTATTTTGTTGTGTGACACCCTTAATCCCTCTAACAAGACCACTGATAGCATCAATAATTGGTTGATCCTTACGCTTGTGTTGTTCATAGTATCCTCTATTCTCAGATTTCCAGCCTTTAAATCTTTTAGCTAGAGAGTCACGCAAATTCAAATTGTCTTCAATTTTACGTTTTGTCATTTTCGTTCATAGGTTATTTATATAGTTCATAACGTATCTTATAATGGCTCAACATTTATAAAATTGTTAATTTTGTTTCTATATTTTCCATTGTTTGGTTTTTGAGTAATATCAATTGTGGCAAATCCAAAATCATCTTTGTTCCAGCAGGAAAGCAGAATTTTGAAAATTGACTGTAGTTTAAATCTCCTCCTACATAGTAATTATATACATGTTTAAGATTAGTGTAGTCCTGACGAAACAGACAAACTACATTTGTATTATCACGAAGTAACTGTTTGGAAATCTTAGAATAAGTCTGAGCCAGATAAAAACAGTCTATTTCCCTGTGACGACTCTGAGTAAAGAAATTACGTACTTCATTTTAATTTTCTAAAATTACTTCATCAAGGACTACAACTGAGTTTTCAAGACAATTGTCAAGTGGCTGTATTTTTGGTCCAAAGGTATTTGGGTGGCCCAGTCCTTCATACAGTTTCATAAGCTGCTGGAACAAGTGTCTGTTCTTCCAGTCTAACCAATTGGGGAAAAGCAGAAAATTATCTACAAGTAGTGTAGTTCTTCCACAACCAGATCGACCTACAATAAGACACCTAATAATGTTAGGTAGCAACTCACAATTTTTCTTTCTAGTTTCTAGTAAATCAGGCAAATGTCTTACCACATTCCATGTTGTTGTGATAGAATTACTTGGTCTGTGGTAATACAACTTTTTTCTGGAAGTCCCAGTCATTTCTCTAATATTTTTTTGTTTCTTGTACGTAGTACTTTCTCAATAAGATATGTATCTGGGTATTCAGTTTTGCTAAGTTCTTTTTCATAAAATCTTCCTTTCAATATTTTTTTTGCAATTATCGTTTATTATATATGTATCCCTGTTCCCTGGAAAGACTTCAACTACAGTGAATAAAACTGTACTCCAGTTTTTAGTAAAACCCTTTTCAAAATGGTGTTTCAATTTACTAACTCTTACTTGATCTTCTATTTTGTACTTGGGTTTCTTTGTTGTATGTTGATATTTAGGACAGGAAACAGTAGAAATGAATTGTAATTCGTCAGATTTAGTTACTTCAGCAGGCTTCATACGTATGGTTCTATGTATAGAGTTATTGTAATTATGAACAAGATCAGATAAAATTGTTACCTACTTATAGTTTCCCTGCAAACTAAACTGTTTCCACCTATGATTTTTTAATGTCCTGTTGAATCTCTCAATTATGCTAGCTTCCAAATTACTATATGTAGAATAATGTCTAATATCTTGCTGGACCATTAATTTGGTGAATGTCGAATTGTAAAATTATTTTCCTCTGTCCGTCTGTAAGTGATGAGGTATTCTGCCTTGTTCAAAAATAGATTTAAAGGCCTCGGTGACACAAGCTCCTCTTTTAGATTTCAGAAAAATAGCCCAAACATATTTAATAAAAGTGTCTATTACAGTAAGCACATTCTTAAAACCATGATTTATCTTATTCAGGTTTTTCAAGTTTCCTGTCTTCATTTCAATCAAATCTGCCTGCCATAGATCATCAATTTATTTTGTTACCACAGATAGTCATTTGTAGTGACGACGAGATGGTCTCTGTAGTTTATTACCTATGTCTTGTTTAGACATTGTGTCTGGTAAGAGAAGATTACATAAAAGGGATTATAATCAGGGTACAATTGTTTAAATTCAAATAATAATTGGACACCAGTTTCAACATCAAAAACAAACAATTGTTTATCTTCATGTATTATATTTTTTTTGTTTGACCAAAAATATCATTAGTCTTTGTGGTGATAGTTATTTATTATAGGATAGGTAATTTTTAACTCCAAAAACAGAGGTATAAGTATATAAGAATCTCCGAGTAACTGTATATACAGATAATCATTTGCAGATATATCATATGTAGTGACAGTGTCCATTTTCTCATATTTAGTACGATAGATATTATTCCCAGTTAATATTTTTATCTCACCTAGTTCTCAGGATTTATAGTAAATTGAAGTTTCCCACCAATGGGGAATTTATAATAATTTAGATTGTTATTAAAAATATAAGATATTTACCAGTATGATCACTATATTCTGTTAGGATACTGTTCAAGTGGATAATTTGTAGTTGATTTAGTTTAGACAAGAAATTTGTAAGATTTGGTGAGGCTAACTGAACAGGAACTTCCATAGCTTGTTTTCTAAAACCAAACAGATTCATAGTTATTTTATTGGCTAATATTACATTGGTTGTCATCTCCTAGGCAATAGTAACCCCATGGTAATGTATGTATTTCACATGAGAGAATCTGTCTGTTGTCATCCTCTGAATCCAGGACAATTTTTCTTAGTTTCTTTGTGGATAATATATGATGAACACTTTGAATTCTTTTTTCCTCCCTTAGTTTGTGAGACTAAGTTTTGCGACAGTTGTAATAATCATCAGAGGAGAGTTTATTCTCTACTATAGTTCTACCTACTAGCTTGGCTTTTTTGATAGTGTATTTTTCTGATCTAATTGCATACATCTTTGCTCGTAATCCAATAAATTCTTTAACAATATCATTACTTTTTGCATCTTTTAGTTTTCCAGCCAGCTTTTTATTGTTGGGAGGAATATCAAATTTAGGAGGGTATGAAGATGTGTCAAAATAATCAACCACCTTAGGATATTTTATATTTTCATACAGATTAGGTGTCTTTATATGATATATAAAATTATCTGTGTCAGGCTTCTTCAAAAGCCGTTTGGACCAAAGTACGTCGCATCCAGGGAGGTGCATCTACTCCTCCTAGTGCTCTGGAGCACGATGGGACCTTGTACACAGATTCCGGAAACATAGCTAATATCTTGGGCAGTCAGTTTTCTGATGCGTCTAGCTCGGAAAATTATGAACCACGTTTCCGCCGTGAGAAGGACCGTCAGGAACGACGCCCTCTAGTTTTTCGAAGTCATACCACCGAGCCATAAAACTCTCCTTTCACTGAATGGGAGTTCGATCAGGCACTTCGAGATTCTAAGAATAGAGCTCCTGGAGTGGACAAGATCCACTATGAGATGCTTCGTCATCTGCCCATTGGAGCAAAACATGTCCATCTGGCGGTATTCTACAGGCTTTGGTTGGAGGACTCTTTCCCTACCTCCTGGAAAGAAGCAATTATCGTTCCCATCCTGAAACCAGGTAAACAACGCACCGTAGCCTCGAGTCATATGCATATTGCCTTAACCCTTCAAGCCGGGAGTTAAATACCCATCGGCCGCTGCGAGAGGCTGTAATTTTAAATCACTAAAACAGCAATTTTCGCATAATATCACAAAATTGAACATATCTTAAAAACCATTTGCTCAATTACAATGAAATTTTCAGGACTTTTAAACGAAACTTCACAGTACACAAATATATATAAATGGTGACATTTATATTATAATAACAAAAATAATAATAAAAATTAGAACTTACATGTTGCGCTTACAAAGTACTCCTTCTGTCTTGTGTTCTTGTTAGTTTAGAAGTCCAACGTTGTGTTTTGTGTCAAAAAACAACAAAAAGGGATCAAGAATATTATTGACTGCTTTTTGCGGACCGCACAATCCACAAAACGCATGTTTATTTGCTTTGAAAGAGTCGTCAACTTCTTTCCAGTTCTAGGTTACATTCGACGACGCAACAGGTGAGGATGTAATGTCATCCAATTCGCTTTCGCTATTACTTCCTGTTCTGCATAGTTTACTTCACTTTCACTTGTAGATAGAAATGAAGAAATTGAACCTTCACTGTAACTTTCATCTAAAAACGTACAAATTTCGTCCGCTTCGATGCCCTTTACCTGCCCATGCGACACCATTTCTCAGCTTGTTTTTTTACGTAATAAAGTGATGCAATCGCACATAATTTCATGGAATTGGAAGGAAAACCAACAGATGGCAGCACATTGTAGTCTACTCTTGAGTTACATGCATTTTCGTTCATGTGGGAAAACAACAGATGGCAGAATATACATCATTTCGTCACTACTACACGGGACGTATACGTGTACGTCGAACCGCTTCTAGAAGAACTATGAGGGTCCGTACACGTGTACGTCGAACCGGCTTGAAGGGTTAACTAGCTGTGTGTGCAAGTTGATGGAACGCATGATCAACAAGCGTCTCACCTGGTTTTTGGAGGAAAACTGTTTGATAAGAAATTTTCAATGTGGTTTTCGCTCCAACCGTTCCACACTGGACCATCTGGTTCAACTGGAAACACACATTCAGGACGCATTCCTCAACAAGGAACTTTTAGTTCCAGTTTTCTTTGACCTCCAAAAAGCATATGACACAACGTGGCGCTTTGAAATAATAAAGCAGCTCCATTCTTTGGGCGTCCGTGGCCATATGGTGTAATTTATTCAATACTTTTTATCTGATCGTTTTTTCCGCGTACGTGTTGGGAACTCCTTTTCGGATCTTTACGAACAAGATAACGGTGTCCCGCAGGGCAGCGTACTTAGTGTGACTCTGTTTGTCATAGCACTGAACAGTGTTATGGCAAGCATTGTTGCCCCTATACATGGTCTTCTATATGTAGACGACCTCACGATCTTTTGTCGCTCACGGAATCTCGCGTCAGCTTCTCGTCAACTCCAACTGACGATAAACCGTTTAGTTGAGGGGTCCTCCCAAACTGGTTCCACCTTCTCATCCGAGAAATCCGTGTGTGTCCACTTTTGTCGTCAGCGCACATGTCATTTAGATCCTGACCTGTACATGGGGAAATCTCCCCTGCACTTCGTGAATGAGGTCCGCCTCATTCTTCCTGGGGTGCTGATAGGACGGTACTGCTCCGCCTGTACCGTTCACTTATGAGGTCAAAGCTTGACTACGGATGTGTTGTGTACTCGTCTGCTCGTCCATCTCGGCTTTGCATCCTAGACACCGTCCACCATGCTAGTATACGTGTGTGGTCTTGTGCCTTTCGTACCAGTCCAGTCGCCAGTTTGTACGTAGAGGCATCTGAGCCGTCGCTGTCTCTGCGAAGACAGCGGCTAGTAGTGAACTACTTCCTCCATCTTCGCTCGATGCCTTCACATCCTTCATTTCACACCATTTCAGACGAGAGTAGGCTGGCAATGTATCGGCTCCACCCTAGTGTCACTAGACCATTTGGTGTTCGTGCAGACGAGATCCTGTCAGCACTTTGTGTTGACAGTGATCTTCCTGACGTCTTTCCACTCATTCCGCCTCTCCCGGCCTGGGAGTTTCCTGCACCTTCTAACGATTTTTCTCTGACTGCCCTTCCAAAGTCAGAAACACCAATGGCTGTATACCAGCAACGGTTTCTAGAACTTCGTGCGAAGCATCCCAATTTTAATGTGTTTTACACGGATGGGTCCAAGACAGTCGAATCAATTGGTTGCGCCTTCGTCCTAAACTCTCGAAGTTCGAGTTACTCGCTACATCCTCCCTGTTCCATCTATACGGCAGAGTTGTACGCCATTCTAAAGGCACTGGACTTTGCAGACGTCAATGGTCTGAAGAAAGTCCTTGTGTGCTGTGATTTGATCAGCGTGTTGCAGTCTCAGGATTCGCCTATTGCCGGCATCCGGTAGCGCAACGCATATTCAGACGGCTTGTGTCCTTATCTTCCAGTGCTGATGTACACTTCGCAACATCTTATTTGATCGCCCCGAAATAATTATAAGTCCCGAAAGTAGTAAAAGAATACGATAGTGGCTGTCGCTATTTAATATTCGCAATTAATTTGCACGTACTTATAACTAATTTGCACGGGTTTTAATTAATTCGCATGTACTTATAACTAATTTGCGTGTACTTAGAGTACTTTACATTTATGTATTTGCATGTTTATAACTTTTATGAATATATAATTATTTATTTTATGAAAAATATGTATATAGAAGGTATTTAGAGGTACTATGCATATGTTTTTATATTCATTACTGCAAAGTATGTAATGTATAAAACTATAATAATTAATGTTTATAATATTGAAAATAAGAGTTTTTGGTTTATGAACCGCTTTGAATGGTGGTAATGGTACGAAAGAAGACGGTCCCGGTACTCGAACCCACGATATGCAACGGTAATAAATGGTTAGGCCTATAGTGTATACTACGTATGTAATAATTTCATTATGTTATGAAAGACGGTGGTCTCAGACGCTAGACAGAATACGGTTTTTGAATCTGAACTCCGCGCAGGTAGACGAGAAAGGAATTTGGGGGATGTGCGGTCAAGCTCAAATGACGTCACAACGCCAGAACAAAGAAAGAACCCGAGAATCTGATTCACCAATCAGAGATCGCGTCGGTAGATTTTCAGAACCGGTTTTTCCAAGGTCAACTATAACGCAAGAACAGGGGAAAGCTATGCAATACTGTAGGGCAGGGGAGGGGTTCAATCAGACAACAAAGGATGTCTGAGAATGCGCAGCAAGGGTCAAATCTCTGAAGCTATGCGGTTTCCGCGCCAATTAATATTCCGCTCAGGTTTGCCTCCAAGGCACAGGACGCTTTAGCGCAGTTTTTTTTTATCTGTACTATGAAGAAGGGAGAGCTATTAGGGACGGGGCCTACAGTTTTCACCATTTGCTTTTATCACGGGGTAACGAACCTAGGACCCTTTGATTATTGATTTAGGTATTAAATGTATGTTACTGTGTGCTATTTAACTTAATTTTGAGTTTATTTTTTACCAAACTTTGACTTTATGTCAAACATTTTCACAGCTTATCCTTATTTTTACCAAAATAACACTATTTGTACTATTCAGGCAACACTTTTATTAAATTTTGGACTCACAAAGACATTTTTTTCAACGTTTAATTTATTATTTTACAACTTTATATTAATTTTTTACCAAAATAACACTATCTGTACTAATCAGCAACATTTTTTATTAAATTTTGGACTCACAAAGACATTTTTTCAACTTTTAACTTATTATTTTACAACTTTATGTTAATTTTTACCAAAATAACACTATTTGTACTATTCAGGCAACATTTTTTATTAAATCTTGTATTTACAAAGAGATTTTTTTAACTTTTAATTTATTATTTACAAGTTTATGCCTATTTTTTACTCAAATAACACAATTCTATCTGTTCAGGAAAGACTTTTAGTTACATTTTCGACACACAAAGTGTGTGTTCTCAACTTCTATCTGTTTATTTCACAAGTTTAGGCTTATTATTACCAAAATAACACAATTCAATCTGTTCAGGAAAGACTTTTAGTTATATTTTCGACACACAGAGTGTGTGTTCTCAACTTCTATCTGTTTATTTCACAAGTTTAGGCTTATTATTACCAAAATAACACAATTCAATCTGTTCAGGAAAGACTTTTAGTTATATTTTCGACACACAGAGTGTGTGATCTCAATTTCTATCAGTTTATTTCACAAGTTTAGGCTTATTATTACCAAAATAATACAATTCAATCTGTTCAGGAAAGACTTTTAGTCGCATTTTCGACACACAGAGTGTGTGATCTCAACTTCTATCTGTTTATTTCACAAGTTTAGGCTTATTATTACCAAAATAATACAATTCAATCTGTTCAGGAAAAACTTTTAGTCGCATTTTCGACACACAAAGTGTGTGTTCTCAACTTCTATCTGTTTATTTCACAAGTTTAGGCTTATTATTACTCAAATAACACAATTCTATCTGTTCAGGAAAGATTTTTAGTTACATTTTCGACACACAAAGTGTGTGTTCTCAACTTTTATTTGTTTATTTTACAAGTTTAGCCTAATATTTACTCAAATGACACTATTTATATTATTCAGGCACTATTTTTAAGCAAACAAACTAAGTCAAATTCAAGCAGCAAGAGGAATACACAGAAACCAACATGGCATCCAGAAAGAGAAATCAATAGTCACACCCATAGCACAGTTTAAAAAACTACATAGCTGAAACCTTAGAGAAACATAAAACTGCCAACACAATATATCTAGATTCTTCCAAGGCATAGGATAGAGTAAAAACATGGCTTGCTTATGGACAAACTCAACAACATAGGAATAAAATAGACAAGCAATCCTTTTTTCAGTAGAAAATTCCAATTACTCAAGTAAGCTACATCATACGTAGTACATAAGAAGAGCAAATTAACATCATCAGCAGTAAACCATCATGCAACTTCTACCTGCTGAAACAACTAAGTGAGTATAATGTATCAGAAAAATGCCTACATTTCAGCCTAATTTACCTCTACATTAATAATACTACCAGAATACTAAGGCTTCAAAAGTGAACACTAAGAATAATGTTCAGACTAAAGTATAGAGCATCTTGCAAAGGATTATTACTCCCTACATCTACAAGTCAATAACAATTATTCTAAATACTACGAACTTGGACAAAATATAGTCAAATACACAACACAAGAAGGAAAATAATTACAAGTAAAACAGCAGACACTCAATATCTCAAAACAATCCGGTAAAAATATTCTACAACAAACTGCCTCATAACATAAAACTGCTAAGTCCCCAAAACATATACAAATAAAATCAATAAAAACTACTTGAAATAGGAAAACTGTCTACAGTCTCACAAAGTTGATGTGAAATAACAGCAAACTTAGAAGCATGCACAGTCAATAGTGCTCAATTTGCATACAGTTCACATGCAAACTCTCATGAAAATGTTCAAAACAGCCTCCCAGCTCAGTTCTCATCTATACTTGGACAACAAAATCCTGCAACAAATTCTCAGAAATCCTACCTTTCCTACCCTTGCTTAAATAGCTAAAGTGCAATCTTCATACTAAAATATTGAAAAAAGGCATATCTATTTACATAAACGTGTGTACACATGTGTTTGTCTGCGTGTACTCTTAGATAAATTGATAAAAAAGCAATATAGTTATAAATCAAAGACTATAACTAATAATATTAATTTCAAAATAAGCTGATAGAAAAAGATATAATAACTACAGTATAAGCTTTTAATTTTTGTTAATTACAAAAAATAAAAGTTAAATACAGTAAATAAACCTGGTCCCTTAGATTGAAAAAGGAACATAAATTGAGACTATTTGAAAATAAGATCCTTAGGAAAATATTTGGACCTAAAACAGATGAGGAGACAAATGAGTGGAGAAGGTTACATAAATTAGAAGTATATAATTTGAATTCATGTCCAGATATTATTAGAATGATTAAATCAAGAAGACTTAGGTGTGTAGATCATGTGGTACGAATGGGAGAGGAAAGAAGAGTATACAGGATTCTTGTTGGGAAACCTGATGGTAAAAGATCAATAGGAAGACCAAAACAAACATGGAGGGATAATGTAGAGATGGACCTAAAGGAAATTGGTAGGGAAGGAAAGGAGTATATAGATCTTGCTCAGGACAGGGACAGATGAAAGGCATGTGTTGCTGCAGCCATGAAACTTCGGGTTTAAGAAGGGTAGAGAGTTAGTTAGTTATACATTAAATAAGCATAATATTTGGATTGTACGTAGAGAATATAACAAATGTACAATGCATTGTGCGAAAACTGTCAACTTTGCATTATAAGCAGAAAATTAAACCAGTTTGCCCTAGGAATACATTTTAAGAATAGCCCAAAATAGCATGCGTAATAGAAAATTAAGAAAACTTTCTGATGCATAAAAGTACTGACTAGTGCTGAATGAATCAATTACTGTAAAATATTATTCTCTGATTCAAGTAATTTAACTGTATCTTATGTGTGTAAAATATAATTGTTAGTTGAACTGATAAGTACAAATATTAACTTTATACGCCTTTATGCACTCTAAATAACATAACTTTGATATATAAATTAGTAACAATTTGTTAAAATTAAGTTAAAGTGTAGAATTGTTTTCTTAAATAAATATAAAGTAGTAAAAATACTAAACAAATAATTTCTTCTTTTCCTATTTAAAGAATGCCAAGCAGTGTAAACCAGTTGTTAGTGGCTAAATAACATAAAATTTGAAGGCAGTAACAATATTTTAAAAAATACTGTTTTTTACCTAACTTTGTGAATTAAATACTAGTACATTTTGTCAAATTATAAATAAAATATACCTATTTCTTTGATATTTGTACTAAAGTGAAGAAAATGTTACTAAAGCTTGGCTAGTACAGCAAATCTTAGACTTTTAGCTTTATTTGTCCGTAACTGGATATAATTGTAACTTGTTAATCTCGCCAAACACAATTTTTACCTCAATTTTGGAAGCTAGCTGAACTTTAGCGTTTCGAATTACATATAGTGAAGGCCTCTATAGTGGAAAAATACACCCAGTCTGTAAAAATTTGGAAATGTTGTCTCCTTCTCTGTCGAACCAGACCAAGAGTGTTCTCAAGTGTTTCAATATATTTCTTAACATAACTAACTTTTTAAAAATGCAGGTAGCTTAGTTTGTATAGCGCTAGGCTTTTAACCTATCTGTCCAGGGTTCAAGTCCCTGGTAGGGTTGTTAAAATTTTAGATTTTGTCATCGGATCTTGTGCAGACTTCAAATTTCATAAGTTATAAGCAATCTAAGTTAATTTTGGGAGTGGGCCAAATTGGTTCCTCATATAAAAAGCAATGACCAAATTGGTCGTAGCGCCTATGACCCTACTTGGGTTCATCCTCCAAAACATCTGCTTCGAGTCTCCGATGCCATGGTGGAGCCCGTTCAGGTTCTACCGCCCACAAGTGCGTTCCTTCGCCAATCCAGCGAAGGTGAGAATAATAGAGCGCAACCCTCTATATATACATTCAGCTCACTGTTGGTCACCCCTTGATCTAGATATTTTCATGCAATCACCTACATTTAGTGAATTTTGCCGTCTTTCTGTTTGATCTGTTAAATAAGCCACTCAATAAAAATATACTTACATAGAAAAATCCTGATATAGTTGGATTCTCAAAAATATATACAATCAGTGTACTTGATACATTTAGCACCTGAGATAGTATAAATCAAAATCTAGTTAGTGTTGGCATGTGTGCTTCTGGTACATGTAGTTACTTGAAAAAGCAAATATTGGTTGTGTAAAAAATAGCCTCCTTGTGAAACAATGAAAAATTAACAAAGCTCTGGCGTGTGGTCGTACGTTACCTATAATCCTTTGTAAGGTTCGTGTTGTCCTATAAATTGTCGATATACATGCTAAGTCCCTAGTTACAGCCTAAGCTTTTAGCTTCAATAAATGTATTTTAGTCCTCGGAGACATATACAGATTGATCTTAGAGTAAAAAATAAACCTCGTATAATAAACCAAATGGAAATAACCCAAGTGTTGATGCACCCAAACAAGCCAGTAATACTTCAAAAATACCTTGAAAAAGGCTATAAAGCTAAATAATTCTTCTAGAATAGTAAAAAAGTTTGGAAAGTGGACCTAGGCCCCTAAGCCGTCTGTTAACTTCGTATTGTAATTATATTGTTAAATTGTTATATGTAAGGGGAAAAAACAATATTAATAAACGTTCAAATATGGACCCTCGGTAAAGGGGTTTCAGACCTCATAGACACATCATAATTTTCGTTACACTAAAAAATTGCCCTCGTATAAAAGCAAATAGTTGAAATGTTAAACATTTCGTGTACTTTATCCAGTAAGCCTTAGCTAGAAATACAATAAATGCGTTACAGACATAAAAATTAAGCAAGCTTTGATATTCTAGTGGCACATAATAAGTATAAAATATCCTTTAAAATTCTCTGACAAATAGTTGTGGGTTGTCTGAGATCAAAATTTTCAAGTCCTCTCTCCTCTCTCCTGCATAAATAGGCTCTAGAATTCACTAAGCCTCAAAATAATATTGGGTACATAAAATAAAAAGCAGATGGAGAGTGGTGCTGATCGCATCATCTCCAAAATAGCAAAAACAAAAGTATATAGAGCTTTATCTGGTATATTTAGAAAACTTTTACCTAGTATAGCAGTAACAAAATACTCAGCAAACTCTAAAATAAACAAACTTTCCTACATGGCAGGCGTAACCTGCCCTAAATAAATACATATAGAAATACAGAACCAAAAATAGCATAGTGGAAATCAGTAAACCCTAATAATAATAATAATAATAATAATAGATTCTGTGGCTTACATTTTATCTAAAAGTACTTTTTTTTTAGTGTTTTTGAAAAAAATTAAATAAATACTAAACTCTAAGTTAAAAACTTGTAAATGTATATATGATACAAAACAAAATAAATAAAAATTAATACATGCCCTGCAAAAATAAATAAAGTTGAGAACACACACTTTGTGTGTCGAAAATGTAACTAAAAATCTTTCCTGAACAGATAGAATTGTGTTATTTGAGTAATAATAAGCCTAAACTTGTGAAATAAACAGATAGAAGTTGAGAACACACACTTTGTGTGTCGAAAATGCGACTAAAAGTTTTTCCTGGACAGATTGAATTGTATTATTTTGGTAATAATAAGCCTAAACTTGTGAAATAAACAGATAGAAGTTGAGATCACACACTCTGTGTGTCGAAAATGCGACTAAAAGTCTTTCCTGAACAGATTGAATTGTATTATTTTGGTAATAATAAGCCTAAACTTGTGAAATAAACAGATAGAAATTGAGATCACACACTCTGTGTGTCGAAAATGCGACTAAAAGTCTTTCCTGAACAGATTGAATTGTGTTATTTTGGTAATAATAAGCCTAAACTTGTGAAATAAACTGATAGAAATTGAGATCACACACTCTGTGTGTCGAAAATATAACTAAAAGTCTTTCCTGAACAGATTGAATTGTGTTATTTTGGTAATAATAAGCCTAAACTTGTGAAATAAACAGATAGAAGTTGATAACACACACTCTGTGTGTCGAAAATATAACTAAAAGTCTTTCCTGAACAGATTGAATTGTGTTATTTTGGTAATAATAAGCCTAAACTTGTGAAATAAACAGATAGAAGTTGAGAACACACACTTTGTGTGTCGAAAATGTAACTAAAAGTCTTTCCTGAACAGATAGAATTGTGTTATTTGAGTAAAAAATAGGCATAAACTTGTAAATAATAAATTAAAAGTTGAAAAAATCTCTTTGTAAATACAAAATTTAATAAAAAATGTTGCCTGAATAGTACAAATAGTGTTATTTTGGTAAAAATTAACATAAAGTTGTAAAATATTAAGTTAAAAGTTGAAAAAATGTCTTTGTGAGTCCAAAATTTAATAAAAAATGTTGCCTGATTAGTACAAATAGTGTTATTTTGGTAAAAAATTAATATAAAGTTGTAAAATAATAAGTTAAACGTAGAAAAAAATGTCTTTGTGAGTAAAAAATTTAATAAAAATGTTGCTTGAATAGTACAAGTAGTGTTATTTTGGTAAAAAATTAACTTAAAGTTGTAAAATAATAAGTTTAAAGTTGAAAAAATGTCTTTGTGAGTCCAAAATTTAATAAAAAATGTTGCTGATTAGTACAAATAGTGTTATTTTGGTAAAAAATTAATATAAAGTTGTAAAATAATAAATTAAACGTTGAAAAAAATGTCTTTGTGAGTCCAAAATTTAATAAAAGTGTTGCCTGAATAGTACAAATAGTGTTATTTTGGTAAAAATAAGGATAAGCTGTGAAAATGTTTGACATAAAGTCAAAGTTTGGTAAAAAATAAACTCAAAATTAAGTTAAATAGCACACAGTAACATACATTTACTACCTAAATCAATAATCAAAGGGTCCTAGGTTCGTTACCCCGTGATAAAAGCAAATGGTGAAAACTGTAGGCCCCGTCCCTAATAGCTCTCCCTTCTTCATAGTACAGATAAAAAAAAACTGCGCTAAAGCGTCCTGTGCCTTGGAGGCAAACCTGAGCGGAATATTAATTGGCGCGGAAACCGCATAGCTTCAGAGATTTGACCCTTGCTGCGCATTCTCAGACATCCTTTGTTGTCTGATTGAACCCCTCCCCTGCCCTACAGTATTGCATAGCTTTCCCCTGTTCTTGCGTTATAGTTGACCTTGGAAAAACCGGTTCTGAAAATCTACCGACGCGATCTCTGATTGGTGAATCAGATTCTCGGGTTCTTTCTTTGTTCTGGCGTTGTGACGTCATTTGAGCTTGACCGCACATCCCCCAAATTCCTTTCTCGTCTACCTGCGCGGAGTTCAGATTCAAAAACCGTATTCTGTCTAGCGTCTGAGACCACCGTCTTTCATAACATAATGAAATTATTACATACGTAGTATACACTATAGGCCTAACCATTTATTACCGTTGCATATCGTGGGTTCGAGTACCGGGACCGTCTTCTTTCGTACCATTACCACCATTCAAAGCGGTTCATAAACCAAAAACTCTTATTTTCAATATTATAAACATTAATTATTATAGTTTTATACATTACATACTTTGCAGTAATGAATATAAAAACATATGCATAGTACCTCTAAATACCTTCTATATACATATTTTTCATAAAATAAATAATTATATATTCATAAAAGTTATAAACATGCAAATACATAAATGTAAAGTACTCTAAGTACACGCAAATTAGTTATAAGTACATGCGAATTAATTAAAACCCGTGCAAATTAGTTATAAGTACGTGCAAATTAATTGCGAATATTAAATAGCGACAGCCACTATCGTATTCTTTTACTACTCCCGAAATCGTAAACTTAGCAACATTGCACTTCAGCTCCAGGTGAGAGTAGCCAACTTTGAGTAGGTCCTTCCACTAGACGAAAAACGCTACGGTGATAGGTTTTCAATTTAAGACTTTCCATGAACTTAGAAACTGTAAACCGCTATTAGTATAATACACAATCAAACAGAAATAATAAATTGGAAAAAGAACCTTGAAGGATATTTACGATTCTCCTTGCTCGACTTGAAATTTGGGGGGTTTGAAACACTGAATAGAGTTTTTCTCCACCTGGAGGAAATTGCCATCAAGTTTGTGCAGAAAGAAGCAAATTTGTGAGGAGTTTATGCGACATTTT
The DNA here is from genome assembly GCF_977018435.1 of Lepisma saccharinum. Classification (NCBI taxonomy): domain Eukaryota; kingdom Metazoa; phylum Arthropoda; class Insecta; order Zygentoma; family Lepismatidae; genus Lepisma; species Lepisma saccharinum. The sequence goes on from NC_139230.1 coordinate 76,858,067, forward strand.
ATTTACAATACCTTGCATAATATCGAACAGTTCTCAAAAATATATATTTTACACGACGTGTCGAGAAAATGTGCTTGAAACACAGGAAGGTGGGAGTCTTCATAAACGTCAACATGTTTTTAAGGGAATAACGTTATTAAGTTAACGTAGAGCAGTTGGTTAGGCGCTGCTATCCTTACTTTTCATCAAGCGTTAAAGGACGCGGGTTCAAATCCCACCCTCTCCTCCTTCTTTTTTTCTTTTTTTTTGTTTGCTGAAAAGATACCGTTGATATTAGAATATTTAAAAAAAATGAATCCGATGCACACTTGAGGGACGTCCCTTCTGCGCATATTTCTACTTAGAAGTTGGAGATTTCCAGGATTTAAAGTTAAAACTTTTCTTTTTAGTTATTGTTCACATGATTAATTCACAAATCACGTACATGTATTCAGGATGCAAAATGTAATGTTACTTAAGTTATGTATTGTTTGTTCTTCACTGACACCTAAAATATTAATTATTTGATTTCGATATACTAAAAAAAGATATACAGTTATGTTAAGTAGTGATATAGTGCAGTACTGTATAGTAGGAGAGCGTTTAATGAGAGCCTTCGCTTACCTACCGACTGCTGGTCTCCATCCCACACTGTTCCTCCGTCCCCTGTTGTGGCGTGGAGATCTTAGACCAGTATTGGGGTGACGGGTGGTCAGCCCGTCGAACGCCCAGCCGTTGTAGGTCTTCTCGACCGGGTTACCGCTCACTCATTCGGAGTGACAAACAAAAAATTCAAAACCTCATAATGATAGTTAATTCGTCACTGCCTTTGTATCTAAAATGTTTGTCTTCTTTGAACAGAAAGTACGATTATCAGGTATAACAAACTTTCCGCACTAACTTTGCAATATTCGAAACCACCATTACAGACTTAGCTCTATGTAACTTGATTCTGCGCATTCCACGTGGCATGTGACTTCCTCCTCTCATCGAAATAACTTTCTCTTACTATTTCCTTTACTCTCGTGAAATACAGAGACCAATGTTAACTTCTTAGAACGGTGGATAAACTTTACACCCAACGATATACTCCTGAAAAAATCCTGCCTAGGTGGAGAATCGAACCTACGACCTCCTTCGTAAGAATCAAGCACGCTACCTCTTCTCCAGGTAGCTCATGTTAAAATTTGCTACCAGTTTGAAGAAACCAATTCACACATAATGTCATATCTATAATTTCCTCATGGCAATTTTCATGAGGAAACGAATTCAGATAAAATCGAGAAACGCTGAAAGGGAAAAATGATGAACATGTCTATTGGCGTTTTGTCATATTTTGTAAATTGTGTAAAAATTCCGTGCTTTGAACAAGCAATCGTTTAGCTACGAAGTATCTTGTTGTTTGTTTAAAGTAGGAACAGGAGAGCGAAAAGGAGTCATTTGAACCATATCCCGTTTGACAAGAAACTTCAGCTTTTTACCAAAGACTGTATGAAAAGAGAGAGGAACGTATGAAATATAAAATATGTGTGAAATTAAAACAATGGAAACCTTAACGAACTTCAAACTATGAAAAACATATTTTCGTGGTGGAAAACTCCAAGTCATTTTCGAAATATGAACTTGATGTTTTTCTTTATTATAAAGTGGATATATGGGACGTTACGATCCCTCAGCAAGAAAATTTTAAGTAAGCTACCTCCAACTTTTTTAATGTTCATAATTACTAATTAGGGTCCGGAAGTTGATGAAAAATTAACTTTTTTTCTGACCCTTAAAAACAATGCTAAACTTGATATTATGTCGGTTTCCCTTCAGTTAGAGCAGAAAAACACTTTCTATTTTACATTTTCTTTCATTTTTCAACCTTTTTTGGCTTTTAGTTTATTTGTCAGTAATTTTTAACAGTTTTTGTTGCATTTTACTTTGCGTGAAGATCTACTTTGAGGTTCTTTTTCTGGACACTATTATCGCTTTAATCTGTAGTTTTAAAGTAAAGTTAGTTACAATATTAAATGAAATTTTACTCTGGTGTACGCGAAGCAGAACTGTATTTTCGGATGCTGGCCGACTACAGTATCATAGAAGGCCCACTCTGAAAGGAGATGAATTGGTTGATTTGGTTTTTAAGTCAACTTTATGCATAGTAAAGCTAATCGGGACTGGACCTACAGTTTAAAGTGGAATCCGAACCGAGTGCATAAAATAACGTGAACCGTGTGGTGTAGGGGGATGGTTTGCTTATGGAATGGAAGGTCATGGGTTCAAATCTACTTCTTTGCAAAATCTTTTTTAGGGAAGTAAACGGCTTTGGACGAGAATGCTTATCTACGTTTCTTGGATATATCCGTTGATATTTATGCGATTTATGTCCAGCATTTCCGGATACAGAAAATTGACATGTAAGTTCTTAATATGTGTTAACTTATAACAGCTGAATGAAAGGAAAAGTATTTCCTAAAATCCTGCCAATCACTGAAAGATTAAAAACATTAATAATAATAATCCAATAGCGCAACAGCCCAATAGCGGGCCAAGGCTTACCTACCGACTACTGGTCTCCCTCCCACGCGAGCCTCTAAGGGGGCGTGGAGACCTGCAGCCAGACTAGGGGGACGGGTGGTCGGCCCGACCAACCCCCAGCCGGAGCTCTCCAATTTCCTCACGATGGTGGGTTGCCACCGGCCCTATAGGTAGGCCGAATAAATTCCGACCAGAGCCGAATTCGAACCTACGCCGTCCCGCAGTGGATTAAAAGCATTAGTAGAAGCATTAGTTGAGGCATGCACAGTGGCGACGATTATGAAGTGTGGACGGGAAGATGACCCAGCACTCTGCTAAACATTATCTACCAAGGGAAAGAAACTGTCCTTGCCCCCCTCCCCCCACTTTGCCCCATCAGTTTTGAAACCCAATCGCCGCCACTGAACATGCATCGCATAAATATTTACAGTAATATCATATAATATTATATTACGTTATTAGAACACTTCGTACTCGGTAAATAAAAAGGAAAAAATAATAGGGACAAGGTGGGATTTGAACCTACGATGTTTCGATCTTGACGAAAACAGTAAAAAAACCAAAGTGTTGTCATCTAACCAACTACTCCAGGAGATTGCTGACAGAAAGCTCAGTAAAACACGTTAATCTCAGTTGAAGCAACATTGTGCCGGAGTTTCGAACCATTTTTCGCCAAGAACCAAGGAAAACACACACTTTGCAGAATCGTTTAGTGTTGTGCAAGGTATCTTTACTAAACATTTCGCATAAAATCACCATAAATTTGCCTTCTTGCATTCAAATATGACCGCAATTCTTTCCAGGTGGATGAGAACCTGTTCAGTGTTTCACAATGCACATACATTTTCCTATTTTCAAATTCAGAACGAAGAATCTTGAAATATTTTCAACATTCGTATTTCTACTTAACAATTTTTTGTCTACTCATATATTTTATTACTGCTTTAGGGTATCTTTACTTTATGGAATGTGAAAGAATGAAAAAAAAATCACGAGCGTTTTCATCCAGGAGGATGAAATGTTGCAAAGTTGGCTACTCTTAGTTGGCTCTGAAGCGCTATGCTGCCAAATTTACGAATTCCGAACTTCGAAATTTTTCAGGGCGGTCAAATAAGATGTTGCGAAGTGTACAGTCTTGGACAGTTCTGCGTTGTAACGACCCTATTGAAGAAACACTCAAGCAAGCCAACCATGTCTGACCACCAAGCGCCTTGCGACTAGACAACCCAAACAACATTGTAATTCTGCGGCTTGTATACCAGTCACGGGTATACGTTTCTGTAAATTGAGTAGTGATGCTAAAGAGAAATACGAGATGAAGATTGTCGGAAGTAATGTCTCGTGTTCTCGACATGGAATAATACTCGGTCCACGTTATGTTCCATTAATTAATGTTGTCTGGGAACGAACCTGACGGACTGGGTTTATATTTTCACTCCTTGCATTACAGTAAATTCTATATTTTACAATTATATTCATGCTTTGAACGAAAATAATACCTAGAGTAACATCAAACACACGTGCACACCACTCTTCTCACACACATGCACGTGAAAACAAACACACAAAGCTAAGTTTTAACTTCCAAGTGAATATCCAAATAACAGTAAACGGAGAAGCACGATGTGCGAAACATGGGATATTTCACAGAAAGAATGTGTCTATTTGAGACATACGTTGTTTCTATTAATAGACAATGAAACAATTATCAGAGAAATTAGATGCATTTGCTTTTTCAGGTGTTGAGGAAGGAAACAGACTGACTGGAAAAAACAAAACGTAGTGTTATTGATAGTGTGTTGGTTAGCGTGCAGAGCTTTCATTAACGAGGCCTGGGTTCGATCCCCACCATGGGCAAAACATTTTATTATTTTCTATCAGAGAACAAGTATATTATATTGTTTTCTAGGCATTTTGACTTAAGGATACAAATCAAATTTAATATTTTAATCTGTCTTTTACATTCTTCTGATAGGTTCTCTATCACAAGGGATATAGAGATTCTCTATCTTGGCGAAGGATATCTTCTCAATGGTTCCGTAGCTACGATTCTCCAGTCCCTTGCATCCACTTGTCTTATTTATCTACATTCTTCATATCTACTCACGAAACACCATGAATGTAACGAAAACACACATATATAGTTGGAACAAGAAACACACCTCGCATCGAAGGTTCCAAGCTCGAGTTCTGGATTTTTTGCGAGGGTGATTACTCCTGTGTGTCTATTTATCATCTTCGTCTAAAAAAAACATTCCTCACTATTCCCGTTATTAATTAACCTAGGGAGAGACCAAAACTACTCAAATAAAAAAAAATACACTGACTGGAAGCTAGGCAGTGCAGTGTTATTGTTAGTGTTGGTTAGCGTACCGGGCTCTCACCAGAGGGATCTATGTTCGATCCCAACCAAGGACAATTTTTTTCCATCAACGAAGAAATGTGTAATATTGATTTCCAGGCATTTTGACGAAAAGACACACATGAAATTTGATCTATTAATGTATCAATTTGTTCTAATAAATCCTCTGTCACAAGAGGTCATAGAGACAAATATATGTAATATTTTCTCGAAAAATTCCACAGCTACGACTTTTTACTGCCCTTCACCTGTTGGCTTTATTTACATCGTTTGTTCAAACTAACTCACGATATATCTAAAAAAATACACACAACAATGGGAACATTATCCCTCTGATAGTGAGAACCATAGAACCCCGAAAATTACCAATATAAACAAAATACTCCAGAATAGAAAATATTTCAATGTAGCACGTTTTACAGTAATATCCAAATTATTATCAAAATAGCTTTATTCAGTCCACTACTTGACTACACACGTCACCGTGTCTCTTTTCGAGTGTTGGTTATCATGTCAGGCTACCATCCGGACAACCTGTGTTCGATTCCAAGAATAAGCATGAATTTGTTTCCTAATTATCTCGCTTGTAATACTTTTAAAAGTGTGTATTTTAGTTGTTTTTTTAACTTTTAATTGATGTTGCACTTCGCATGTTGGCTATCTAAAACCTGTAAAGATGAAAATTTGCAAACATGTGCATCGTTCCGATGAAGTGAATGAAAAGTTGCAGTGTATTCATGTAAGTGCTGGAACAAGATAATGATTTATTAGCGCAAAGGATGCAAACACAATTGCGATTCTCTCCTGGATGTGGGTGGTAACATCAAAGCGAAAACGTCATCTCTAGTGACGATACTTCACTTAGCACTGACAGTAGCTTTCTTCTTTCAACTTATCATTTTCCACTTCACAACGAAACCGTTAACCGAAACCACTCCTCACAACCCCTAACGGTTTCGTTGTGAAGTGGAAAATGATGAGTTGAAAGAAGAAAGCTACTGTCGGTGCTAAGTGAAGTATCGTCACTAGAAATGACGTTTTCGCTTTGATGTTACCACCCACATCCAGGAGAGAATCTCAATTGTGTTTGCATCCTTTGCACTAATAAATCATTATCTTGTTCCAGCACTTACATGAATACACTGCAACTTTTCATTCACTTCATCGGAACGATGCACATGTTTGCAAATTTTCATCTTTACAGGTTTTAGATAGCCAACATGCGAAGTGCAACATCAATTAAAAGTTAAAAAAAACAACTAAAATACACACTTTTAAAAGTATTACAAACGAGATAATTAGGAAACAAATTCATGCTTATTCTTGGAATCGAACACAGGTTGTCCGGATGGTAGCCTGACATGATAACCAACACTCGAAAAGAGACACGGTGACGTGTGTAGTCAAGTAGTGGACTGAATAAAGCTATTTTGATAATAATTTGGATATTACTGTAAAACGTGCTACATTGAAATATTTTCTATTCTGGAGTATTTTGTTTATATTGGTAATTTTCGGGGTTCTATGGTTCTCACTATCAGAGGGATAATGTTCCCATTGTTGTGTGTATTTTTTTTAGATATATCGTGAGTTAGTTTGAACAAACGATGTAAATAAAGCCAACAGGTGAAGGGCAGTAAAAAGTCGTAGCTGTGGAATTTTTCGAGAAAATATTACATATATTTGTCTCTATGACCTCTTGTGACAGAGGATTTATTAGAACAAATTGATACATTAATAGATCAAATTTCATGTGTGTCTTTTCGTCAAAATGCCTGGAAATCAATATTACACATTTCTTCGTTGATGGAAAAAAATTGTCCTTGGTTGGGATCGAACATAGATCCCTCTGGTGAGAGCCCGGTACGCTAACCAACACTAACAATAACACTGCACTGCCTAGCTTCCAGTCAGTGTATTTTTTTTTTATTTGAGTAGTTTTGGTCTCTCCCTAGGTTAATTAATAACGGGAATAGTGAGGAATGTTTTTTTTAGACGAAGATGATAAATAGACACACAGGAGTAATCACCCTCGCAAAAAATCCAGAACTCGAGCTTGGAACCTTCGATGCGAGGTGTGTTTCTTGTTCCAACTATATATGTGTGTTTTCGTTACATTCATGGTGTTTCGTGAGTAGATATGAAGAATGTAGATAAATAAGACAAGTGGATGCAAGGGACTGGAGAATCGTAGCTACGGAACCATTGAGAAGATATCCTTCGCCAAGATAGAGAATCTCTATATCCCTTGTGATAGAGAACCTATCAGAAGAATGTAAAAGACAGATTAAAATATTAAATTTGATTTGTATCCTTAAGTCAAAATGCCTAGAAAACAATATAATATACTTGTTCTCTGATAGAAAATAATAAAATGTTTTGCCCATGGTGGGGATCGAACCCAGGCCTCGTTAATGAAAGCTCTGCACGCTAACCAACACACTATCAATAACACTACGTTTTGTTTTTTCCAGTCAGTCTGTTTCCTTCCTCAACACCTGAAAAAGCAAATGCATCTAATTTCTCTGATAATTGTTTCATTGTCTATTAATAGAAACAACGTATGTCTCAAATAGACACATTCTTTCTGTGAAATATCCCATGTTTCGCACATCGTGCTTCTCCGTTTACTGTTATTTGGATATTCACTTGGAAGTTAAAACTTAGCTTTGTGTGTTTGTTTTCACGTGCATGTGTGTGAGAAGAGTGGTGTGCACGTGTGTTTGATGTTACTCTAGGTATTATTTTCGTTCAAAGCATGAATATAATTGTAAAATATAGAATTTACTGTAATGCAAGGAGTGAAAATATAAACCCAGTCCGTCAGGTTCGTTCCCAGACAACATTAATTAATGGAACATAACGTGGACCGAGTATTATTCCATGTCGAGAACACGAGACATTACTTCCGACAATCTTCATCTCGTATTTCTCTTTAGCATCACTACTCAATTTACAGAAACGTATACCCGTGACTGGTATACAAGCCGCAGAATTACAATGTTGTTTGGGTTGTCTAGTCGCAAGGCGCTTGGTGGTCAGACATGGTTGGCTTGCATGAGTGTTTCTTCAATAGGGTCGTTACAACGCAGAACTGTCCAAGACTGTACACTTATGTTGGGTCCCTAGCCATTTGGGCATCCAGGGGAACGAAGCAGCTGATGCTGCCGCCAAGTCTGCTGATGCAGCTTGACGACGTTCTCGTCCACCTTTTGTCAGCTAGCGACCTCCAGAATGTGTTCCGTTATTGCGTTCTTGACACTTGGCAGGCCGAGTGGGATACGGAAACGGGGAACAAGTTTCACACTGTTAAGCTCACCATAGGTGCTTGGCGTTCCTCGTCCCGCCCCTCTCAGCGAGAAGAAGTTATTCTTACCCGCATGCGTCTAGGACACAGCCGTCTAACGCATAGTCACTTGCTACAAGAGCTGGACCCTTCGTTGTGTCGTGTTTGTAATGTTGTTTTAAGCATACGACACATTCTCGTTGAATGTGTCGATCTTGCTTACCTCCGGAAGACTTTTAACCTTGTTTGTCATCCCTTTTGGGTGATGACAGCAGTATTTTATCAAATGTTTTTAGTTTTTTGCGAAGAGCTGGACTCTTCCACCGTCTGTAAGGAGGTTTTTAGTTTGTTTCTTCTGACATTTTAATGTGTTGTGTTTGTTTCGTGCAGGTCTTTTTACAACCTTGCACTTTTAGTTTTTCCCCAAGGGGCTATTAACACCCCTTTCTTAGGTTTCAGTCAGAATTTTAGATAAGGGGATATTTCCCCGTATACATAGAAGGGTGCAAAATGGCCTTAAGTGCCTTCGCCCCCAGTAATTTTAAATCAATCAATCAAGTGGAGTACTGCAGAGTAGAAGATAATTTGTTAGAGGATTTTCCTTCTAGAAATTTTCCAGATCAAAGTACTCAATATTTGCATGTAAATGTAGTAGATTTATTAAGGAATTATGTTATTAATATTCCAAAAGAAGTTGTTATGGATGAGCAAAAGAAAGATTTGATTTTTAAACCAATCAATTATTATTTTTCTGAAAACATAAATATAGGTACTTTAGAGCCTAGATGAAGAAAATGGAAAATAATTTATGTTACCAGATGGAATTTTGTTGTATCTTGATTTTCATTTCATTAATAATTATAAGTTGTGTATACCTATATCTTTAGTTCCAATACTTTTAAGGCCATATCATGACAACATGGGTCATTTTGGAGCAGACAGAATGCTCCGAAAAATGAACTAAATATTTTATTGATCTGCAATGAGAAAAAAATGTGCAGAAATATGTTAAGAATTGTGAGATATGTCAAAGAACCAAAGCTGATAGACATCCATGTAAACATTTATTTTCATCTCATCAATCTTCTTCTAATGGTGTTATTTTATTTGTTGATGTACAAAGGCAGCTTGCCAGAAGCAAGTGTGGCAAGAAATACTTGTTGACAATTCAAGATTTAAAAACAAGATATCTTTTTGTTTATCCTATTCGTAATTGTATTACAGATAGTATTTTAAGATGTTTGAAAGAAAGACATATGGGTATTCCAGATGGTATTGTTTATGATAACAACATATGCTACAACATTCCATTCAAAGAAATATGTGGATACATTACGTTCTCTAGGTGTTAAAGTAATGTATACTCCAAATTATCATGCAAGTTCTAATTTAGTAGAAAGAGTACATGCAGAATTGAATAGAATAATGCGGATGTGTTGTTCAGAAAGTCAAGAAGACTGGCCAAAATATATAGATATTATTATTCATTTAATCAACCATAGTATCCATTCCAATATAGGATATGCACCAGTGGAATTAATGTTCAATCGTAAGTTAGATGCCAGTGTTGTAAATTATTTTAATATTCCCCAGACAGAAGAAAACAATTGGGATAAAAAAACTTTTTTCAGCCACTATGCAGGATGAGGAGAAACTTGAGACATAATATAACACAACTGAAAAAAGATGAGATACAAAGTCATCATTTGGTATTGCTCAAAACACATTATGTCAGTAGTCTTGTAGACAAGAGGATTAGAAAATATTGTAATGTATATGAAGGTCCCTATTATGTTTTTTTAGGAACTCAGAAAAGGCGTATTTAGTTTAATTGAATTAAGTAAAGGAAAAGTAACAGAAAACATTCATGTAGAAAACTTGAAAAAATGGAATTGTAGTGTAGAAAAAAGGATTTTTTTGGATGAATTTATGAACAAAAATCCTGAAGTGTGGAACCGGATAAAAATGTAAGTTCATTGTTTATTCAAATATTTATTTTGAACATTGGACTAAACGTTTTGTATTTTCTTTTATAATTTGTCTTGTAAATATTTTTTTCCTGTCAAAAATTGTTCTCTCCAGGGAGGGGGAGATATGACCATGTTAAGATAAGGTGTGTAGTACATGTAAATTCCGCTTTTGTGTGAGGGCAGCACTGCCAAGTGGCAACAGCTGACCTGCGGGGTCGGGTGATTGATTCACGTCAGATATTTGACGTACAGACTTTGAGCGGTGCACGATGTTTGGTGTGCAATCGGTGTTTCAAAGTGGGCTGACTTTTCGTAAAGCTGTAGTATTCGTACTATGTACTATGTACTATGTTATTTTTTTCCTTTTGTGAAATAAATCTGTTGTTCAACATATGGGATTTCTGTGCAGTGTGGTGATAGGTAGGGGGTGTGAAGGGGAGACATGTAAAAATAATCGAAAACGACCTATATTCGTGTGGAATCTATAGTTTTTCAGTTCGGTAAGATGAATAGTGACACTCCCAATGTCGTTCAACTCCAAGACACTACTGACACCCCTAGGGGGGAAGAGAAGGGGGTGACATGTAAAAATTATTGAAAACGATCCATACTTGTGTGGAATCCATAGTTTTCGGGGTTGCTAAGATGAACAGTGAAACTCTCAATGTCGTTCGATTCCAAGACACTAGTGACATCCCTAGGGGTGGGGGTGGGAAGGGAGTGGCATGTAAACGTAATCCAAAACGACCCATATTAGTTTGGAAACCATAGTTTTCGGGGTCGGTAAGATGAATTGTGACACTCCCAATGTCGTTCAACTCCAAGACACCCCTGGCACCTTTAAAGGTGGGGGTGGGAAGGAGTGACTGGTAAAAATAATCGAAAACGACCGATATTAGTGTGGAATCCATAGTTTTCGGGCTCGCGATGAACAGTGACAATCCCAAAATTTATGATGCATGTGCAACTTTGTGACAAGAGTATAGAGCTTAGTGTAATTTTGTTCGAAATATTGTGTTGAAATAGAAAAGTTATGGTAGCCATCTCGGACCCTTGACTGAGAAGGGTGAAAGGGAGGGGCTAAAAACATCAATACTTAAGAAAAAATGAAATTTACAAAAATACATTCTTTATGGAAATTAGATTTTCACTTCATATCGTTAGAGAAAGTTATTATTTTGCTTGTGAATTAAAAAAAATAGTGAAATAGTAAAAAAATAGACTCAATTTTTTGTTGCAAAAAAATCCGCAAGGATTTTTCCGTTAACAAAATTCGAAGTAAGTAGAAGTATACAATATTGTTACCGCATTCAGGCTTATCATAATGTATAATCAAGGGTGATATTTTGTTCCTTATGTAGTATTAGGAATTCCTTATTTCTATTATTTTATACAATTTTTTCTTTCATTTGTTCCTAAATTTGCAGGTTTTACATTAACTCCATCACTTTTCTAACATACCCAGTTTTATGGCAACTGTATCAAAAACTGTCGTAGAAGTTTTTGCCTTAAGGAATAAAAGCCACTGTTTCTTATGAGTACGGTGCGGATTTATGGGCAATACAAACTTGTAAAATAGGCAGTGAAATAAGCACAAGAAAATAAAGAAAAAGAAAATAGGCGGTGAACATAAACTTATTATTACTTTTCGTACCTGCATACCTTTCGAAACGATTTCTTATTGTATTCTATTGCACTTTCCTTATTTTTGTGTCGCTTTCTATTACTTTAGGCTAATTGCAACGATGACAATGAACAGTCGTCAAATGAAATTTTTGATGGGCTACTCATAAAACAAAATATTATCAGAGCGTATAGAAGGAATAGTGTGTGAACTCCCTGAGTTGCTTTGGTCCACCGCCTAGATGGCAGTGGTGACGTTTGAGACTGCGCGGAAGATGCTCGCGTTGCTTACATAGCTAACTACATAAGAAACAAAAATGCATGTTACTTACGTTTGGAGAAGAGCTCAGCAGCTGGATAGTTTGAAGAATTTCGGAAATGATTTTGCTGTCTTCGAGGCACTTAATTCCTTTCTTATCTCCTTGGTGCGGAAGAAAAATCGACAATTCAGATAGTGAAATACGAGTTTAGGTAGCGTACGCAGCACATGATCTTCACAGCATTCTAATTGCGAAGTTTTTACAGCAATTATATTTAAATTGTCCAAACACTCAAAAAATATATCCCCCCATAAACTATTAGCACATGATAATTTCTCTGCAACAACATCTTTCACTCGTAACAGCACATCATAAACACTTTTCGATGCATAGGTAAGGTATTTACAGCCGTCACCCGAACCATAGTCTTGGACAGGGTCGCCGACTTGTCAAAATTATTGGGGGGGGGCTCTGATCACTGAAATAAATTAATGAATGAATCACTCTCCCTTTTTTAAGTTTTGGCCTCAGTGTTCGGAATCTCATAAAAGCCCATGAATTTCTCAAAAATATCAATTTTAACAATACTCATAATTACATACTTAGTATATAATAATAAGTCATGTGTTTTGCTGTCTCTGGTCATAGCCCCCCCCCCCCCCCCAAAGTTGATGGTTTAGCGGTCTCAGCCCCCCAAAGTTGATGGTCTAGAACATTTCAAATATGAATTTAAAGTTAAGTTCATGGAGCACAATTAAGCCCCATGGAGTCGGCGCCTATGGTCTTGGATTAGCGTAAATGAGGCAGGTACGTTAGTTGGTTCCCCGTGCAGAAAAGTTGTACACAGTTTACAATGCGTCACTTTTGAAATATACCGCACTGTGTATCCTGCCAAATGATACACCAAGTATTCTTTACCAACACTTTGTTCATTTAAGTACGGTATGTTGCTTTCCCAGTCCGGTATTTGAATTTCATCTTCAACAATGGAAATTTTTTCCCTTATTTTATTTTCAGGTTGCTTCTTCACCGAAAGATTTTTATTTTCGGTTGCTCTTGCCAGAGTTCGCATTTCATTAACAAAAGACGTCAGAGGACACTATATTCACAGTTTCCGCCCGAAAATAAAGCAAGTTTTGCTGGTACGTAAATTGATTGCACATATGTAAGTGCAGAAAATCCACAGTGGAGGGATGATCACCACAAGTGAACGACCGCAATATACCAAAATGGCGTTCTAGATGATCTTGATTAAATTTTCCTGTCAAAACGTACTTGAAATTGTTCTTCCACAAATATTCGGACACTTCTAAAGTACTTTCTAAAGTCACTCTTAAGGACTCTAGCGTTTTTTTTCTGAAGCGAAGGAATTTCGATTATCTCTAAGGACAGCATTCCATTTTATTAAAGTTGTATGTGCTTCTGATCCTTTATATATTGCCTGTGCAGGAGTCATATCAGATCTACAGCCGGGTACGAAACACGTAGGCATCTTGTAGTTTTCGCTCGCTGCTGTCTCAAACACAATAATAATGCGTTGAACACAACACAAACTAGTCACAACGGATCAATCCCAAATCTAACGACACTAAACTGAATAACGTAACACCGTTGTCATTAATAAAAGTACACAATGTTATTCTAGCACAACACAACACAACGCTCTACATAATGCGCGGCCGCACTGCAAGCAGAAGACGCTCGTCGCAAGCGAAGGTGCTGCCAGTGTTTCGGTGGGGCACCGCTCTATTCACTTGGCTTACGGGAAGAAACCGAAGTGCGCACACTTCCTCTTCTATACGCTCTGATATTATCTTCTGTTGATTGAACCAAACTACCGAAACAGCTGGAGTAAGCAAACAATATGAAAATAATTTTAAACTTTAAAGCCTACGTTTTATTACAAAGGAATAAAGAAAGGCAAATCGGCATCCAGCTTAAAACAATGCGACAACGTTTTCGATAGGATTGACAAGAAAGACAGTCTTAAGGGTCAATAAGTGGTCGAAGTTTGTTTTAACACAGATAAGGCGAAAATATTTTTTCTGAAACATTTCATCAATTGATTTTTTATTTTATTTGCTTTATTTTACATGGTAACCAAAAAAGATTATGCCGTTTTTGACGTCCCATTAATCATGCGCTCACAGAGAGGAAACGAAATGACGCACGTGCCTGCCAAGCGATCGGGAGTTAGTCTGACCATCGACTGTCAGTAATACAGGCACGTTGCGCACACACAGCAGTCATATCTCGTACAGTGTCGAAGAGAAATGGAGGTCTCGAAGCAGCTTGTTCGCGTGTGTTTGTTGTATGACTATAAAGTGAGCCTGTCAACTGCCGCATGAAGTTGCCGCATTTGACAAGCATTTGGGGAGAATGCCGTGAACGAACGCACTGCCAGGCATTGGTTTCAGAAATTCCGTTCAGGAGATATGAGCCTTTCGGATGAACCTCGCAGTGGACGACCACATGTGTTGGATGACAAGGCCCAGAATGCAGCCATCGAGGAGGACAGTGGTCTAACGTGTGATGAACTTACAGAAAGGTTCCATGTTTCCGCTGAAACAGTCAGACTGCACCTGCATGGAATAGAGAAGGCATACAAGTTAAGCAAGTGAGTACCCCACGTATTGTCGGCAGTCAACAAGGAACAACGAGTGACAGCCTGTTTGTCCTTGCACACTCGGCACCTGAACACACCCATTTTTGATCGCTTGTTCACTGGTGACGAAAGTGGGTCCTCTATGACACTCCCAAACGTACCACACATTGGTTGTCGCTACGTGACCCTGTCCCTCAAACCTCAAGACCACCTCTGCACCCACGAAAGGTTATGTTCTCTGTATGGTGGAATTGTCGGCAAGTGGTGCATTACGAGCTCCTTCCACCTGGTCAGATCATCACTGATGACCTCTACTCTCAGCAGTTGCAAAGGGTGCACCTTGCATTGCGGCAGAAGGAGCCGGCATTGGTGAATCGCAAGGGTGTGCTGTTCCTGCACGACAATGCCAAGCCACATGTGGCAAGGAGGACCCGGGAGCAACTTCGCTGGGAGACACTGTGCCTTCCACCATATTCACCGGATCTTGCACCAACAGATTACCACCTGTTTCATTCCCTCCACAACTACCTCTGTTGGAGATCATTCCCAAATGAGGGAGACCTGCGGAACGCACTCACGGACTTCTTTGGATCCAAGCTCGCCGAGTTTTATCACTAGGGTATTGTACAGCTGCAGGATAGTTGGCAAAAGGTGTTGGATGCTGAAAAAGATTACTTCGAAACCACTGTATTGCTTTTTGTTTATCACTGCTCTAGAACGGCAAGAACGTTTTTGGTTACCTTGTGCTTCGCTTATTGTGCCACTTTTGGCTAATTTGCGAAGATGGTGATGAGTGATGATATGATTAAAATGATGATATAATTAAATTGATGAATCGACACTCACAAATATCCATGCCCAGGCCAGGATTCGAACCCGGGGACCCTGGTGTCGTAGCGCGATGTGCTAACCACTCCGCCACAGGGGCCGGCGAATGTTTTCATGAAGTATCATATTTAACTTCTCCATGAAATTACTTATATCTATTATTTCTTTATTTCAGTGTTATCGGATAATTAGTTGATGAGGTGGACGTCAGCCAAATACACCTTCAACTTAACGTGTACATGGGTATACAGCACGGCCATCGGTAGGTACTAATTATTGGAGGGACGCAAGAAATTGAAACCATACAATGAACGAAGTAAGTTTATGTAACAGATGTTTAATTAATATGACCAATACTGTAAACTAACTGATTAATATGAAATAAACCATTATTTAACATTTCTCTCTTGATTTCACAATGTTACTCACTGGGTCTACAAATATTACAACATTTGCTATTAACTCTATCGATATTATCAAAATTACATAAAAGAAATAATGTTCCAAACATAATTTAATTAAAGTAACTATACGAGTGATTTCATGACTGCTTATAAATGTAATATAAGCTTTTTTCAATTCACTAATCATTGTTGAACAAAGCTTATATTATTACATCCTTAACATGTTGAATTACATAAAGGACCAGAACCCAAATATTTTTATTCTGAAATCGTTAATGGATACAAAAGTTTCTGCTAGTTCATGCAGATTAATTCTGTCCAATTCACTTTGATGAGTGTGACACATAGCAAGGTTTTATAAGCGCTTCTGTGTCATTGATGCTCGTATGTCTTTAACCTTCGAAGACTGCTGAAGCTCCTTTCCGCCTCACAGAAAGATGTTATGATCACTAGAAGCAATCTCACCAGCACTTCAACATTTTTTAATAATGCCCTTGTTTCAGATGACATATTCAAAAGGTGGTTTAAACAATCTCTGAGTGACACCACAGTATTTGTTTTGAAACTTGTTCAATTCCAGTTCTAGTGACTGTACATCAATTTCAGGATACCCAGTCAGGATGTTAAGACTTTCCTGCTTGGGAAGACGATCTTCTATTTTTTTTTGCATGTCCGATGTCTAATTGGTTGAATCTGATATCCAGTCCTGAGAGGCAAGTATCAATAATACAAAAGTACTGTGCCCTGTAGAAGTTCTCTGGAGATGTGTGACTGTAGTTGTCAGTGTCATTTAACCTTCTAGGGATTTGTCTATTTCTAGGTAATATCAAAGGCTGGAGGTCGAATTTTTCAATGTATTCATTTTGGCTTTGTGGAAGACTTCACTGAAACTCCTCGCAGTTCTCATATTGCTGATGGACAATTTTACAACATCTACTTTAAGCAAACCAGAAAGAGTTCTTTGCATGTCTTGGGCAGACTCGTTCAACTTTTGTAATACATCAATTAAATTGCTTATCATCAGATACCCAAGCACTGTTTCTCCACAGTTGAAATTATGAAGTAACGCACTCGCTTGACAGTGTCTTTCAGTTCATCACGAATCTCAAGAATGGTGGAATACTTTTCCAAGGTAATGCGAATTTGTTTTCCTCTATATACCTGGTTGAGCAAAGTGGTTTGATTTATGAAATATTTGAAATGAGACAAGGCTGCTGATTCTCTGTTTCAGTTTGAGCTTTGAGTTCGAGAATATCTTTAAACTTGTTCGTAGTATTATTGAGCACTCCCAGTTCATTAGCCCATTGCAAGGCATTTCTAGCACATGTACTAGCTTCTGTAGATTCTTTAATAATCAAATCAATACAGTGTGCAGCACATGTGACGAACAATGCTAATGGTTGTTCTGTCTTCATCACCGCCTGAACTCCTTTGTTAACACCTGACATATTTGCTGCTCCATCGTATGATTGGCCTCGGAGATTCGACAAAGAAAGGTTCATTCGGAAAATGACATCACGGAGTAGGGTGGCTATTCCCTCTCCAGTAGTGCTTGGCGCTAAGTACAGCCCTAAAAATGTTTCGTTGACTACTAAGTTTTCATCCACCCACCTAACATAAACTGACTGACTCCTGCTCATCACCACTGATATCTCTTGTGCCATGACAGATTAAAGAAAACATTATGGGTACAACAAGGAGAATTTCATGGGTAAAATCTCTGATGACTTTGTTTGCCAACAAAGACAAAATCACATTCTGATGGTCTGGGTGAAGCATCTTTCCTCGTTTGTTTCAATCAAACCTTGTATGTTATTTATTATTGTTTCAAAATTTATATTTATCGTCGAATGTAGTTTATTCTGAAAAACTATCCCCAATATTCTTAATTTATCTTTAGTTACAATTTCACGTCCATATGTTAAGTTTGTTTGCTTTCCCAGTGGCAACAAATACGATTTTTTATAATTAATTTTTGCACCTCATATTTTCATGTGTTCATTTAGACAGACTATAACTTCCTCATAATCAGTATTCGAATTAATGAAGGCTGTTACATCATCCATATACCCACATACATGTAAGTTATTTCCACAATATCTCAGACATGACAATTTTGTTTGAATCATGTTCAGAAATGGTGATAACTATAGCATGAACAGATATTAACTATACGGGGTTCCATGTAAGACTCCTCTTTTCACCTATATTGTCGATGTTAGGAACCAATTAACAAGTACCTTAATATATATATTTCTAGTTAATAGTTGTACCCAACTAATAAATTTGTCACCAAACCCAAGTTTTTGTGAAACTAATTAGTAGTGCAGGTGGCCCGGTTCTGCAACCGAAAGTGGGGCTCGGTGGGGCTCGCCTTAATGGTTTGCTCTTGTAAGGCATAAGCCCCATTTTCTCGCAGTGTTGCCAACACCTTACTCGAAAAAATCACCAAGGTTTTTTTTTGGTCTAACCTAACCTAAAGCAAGGAGCTGGCAACCTTGCTTGAGGCTTGCCTTACAGTGCATAAAGCAATTTTTGCCAACCTACTGGTATTTTTGCCATAGCCTTTTACAAAAAAGAGAGAGGAGAGAGAGAGAGAGAGGGGGAAGAGTTAAACAACCGACAGCTGCCAACACCTACCTACAGCTTTTTTTTTCTTGGTCTAACCTAACCTAAAGCAAGGAGCTGGCAACCTTGCTTGAGGCTTGCCTTACAGTGCATAAAGCAATTTTTGCCAACCTACTGGTACTTTTGCCATAGCCTTTTACAAAAAAGAGAGAGGAGAGAGAGAGGGCGGAATTAAACAACCGACAGTGCTGCCAACACCTACCTAGAGCTTTTTTTTTCTTCCTACTTAGCAAAAGCTACTATTTGTTTTGAGGCTTAGCCAATTTATATACTGGCGTAACATACACACACTGGGCAAGGAGAGCCGGCAACAAACACGCACTGCCGTAAAAGAGAGAGAGATGGGTGGATGGCAACACAGTATGTGTGTGCGTGTGTGTGTATAATATGTAGTATTATTAACTAGAGTGTGTTGGCAACCCACTTACAACTAAAAAAAATAGAGATGCCAACGTTGCTGTAAAATGAAGAGAGAGAGAGATTTATAGCTGGCAACAGTGGTGTACGATGTCCTCCCTCTTCTGTGCAATATGATATTATGATATTACTGTAGTTTTTGACGAGGATTACGAGTTAACTAAAAAACCTGCAACTAGAGAGAGTTGCCAGCACACACACGCTGTTGTAAGAGAGATGGATGACTGGGGGGCAGCATTTCTGGCTATTCACAGTGGCGGATGTACTTCCTGTTTTTTCAAAAGCTAACAATAATGATGGAATTTCATGCTGACCCATTTATTTCGTTCAAAAATTCGCGTTCAGCACAGATGATGCTATGTAATTTTCACATCAGCTCAGCCAACTGTTGAGAAATAATGACGTCAGGTAACAGCATTAGTGGGGGTGACGTGATGAATTTACGAAAGTAGGAAAATGATATTGCTAAAAATTGAAGTATAGAACTATTTTCTAGAGCGGATTTCTACTAGTCCACGTTGTTAACCTACATATTACTCCTCGACTAATAAAACTAGAAGCTCGAGGGCATCAGGTCCTATTTTTATTGTGAGCTGCAAGGAGAACATTGTGATTGTGATTGAAATTAACTAGCGTGAGTAAATTTGTTTGTTAGCTTGCATGAGTTGGCTTTGTGTTATATAAATAGGTAGTGTTGCTTCTGTGAGTTGATTCTGTAATAGCCAAACAGATGTAAAGGAATTGTAGATAAAAGGTAAAACTCTCTACAAAAGCCAAACAATCCTTAAGCATATTGTGGAAGGAATATATACTCGGAAAGCACGCAAAAAGAGAGAGAGAAAGTATACAAGTTTTGAGTGTGTTGCATGTATCTCTCTCCTTTTTTTCTTGCTTTTTTTATATATATATATTTATTACATATTACTATATACATCAAGCATATGCAAAATAGCAATATGCGGGGTGTAAGAGGGCGACCTTCTGGTAAGGCGCCCAACAGTTAACCTCACTTCCACGTAGTACACCCTGGACTGTAGAGTAACGAGGCTCTGGCGTCTGTCAGACGAGTATAATTTTGCGTGTGTTAGCCTGTTTTTTTTTGTGCGTTTGATATTTAGTGGAGGTACATAGTGTTTCGAATTTTATTATTATTTAGTTTTATGCACAGAAAAGATATTAAAAATAAAATTAAATAAAATATATCTAATTATGTTTTTTTTTATCACAACAAGCATTCACAAAAAAATAGCAATAATGTGGTTTAAAGTTTTTTTAACGTAATTGCTACGTAAACAAAATGGCCGACTTGCAATGAGTGTGTCAAAGTTTTTTTAAGCCTAATTGCTACGTAAACAAAATGGCCGACTTGCAATGACTGTGTCAAATATGAATAGATTGAGAGATGGAAAGAGAAGTTAAATATGCTTAAATAAAGTGCTCCTCTGTGCATAGCACCAAACCATAAAAGCATATAGGAAGACTGCCATGTTTATGCATGAAACTTAAATATACATATAAAATTAAAATATTTGGTGCTGACCACATCACACATTGCTGACTTTGCATTGTACTTTCCTATATTCACATATGCACAGTAAGGCTAATCGGGACTAGGCCTACAGTTTTTTTAAAGTAGGATCCGAACCACTATGTACTTTTATCGGGTTCGAACCTAGGACCTCTTGATTACAAGGCAACAACACAACCACCGCACTTTCGAGCCCTAGTGAATATGTAGGAAAAAACAACGGTATATACATAATCCAAAGTTGCGTGGTTCTAGGCCCCATAGGAACCAAGAAAATCAATGTCTTGGAAAAACATCTTAAGATATTTGTCTTAATCTTTAAGAAAGTCGACTTCCGGTCTGTCAAGATGTTACTTCCGGTCTGTCAAGAAAATTTTCTTAAGATATTTGTCTTAAGATGTTTTCCAAGACATTGATTTTCTTGGTTCCTAATTGACCTAGGATGATGATTTTAGGTTTGTTGGATAGGATTTGAAGAAAACTATACGACTAGCAAATAAAATCGATTCCACCCCCTCAAGTTTCGAAAATATAGACAATTTTTTTATTTTTTGAGAAACTTGATTTGCTGGCTTAGTTTTTACCCTATTTCGAAAATTTTAATGACATTTGATAAAAAATTGAATGTACTCTACAACCTATTGGATACATAATGATTAGTGCTTACTGTTTTCGAGTTATTTTAAATTTAAATTTCAAGATGTAATTTCTAAGTTGTTTTGTAACTCGTAAACTATGGGTCGTAGAAAACCCATTCTTGTTTTATCTGCTATTGCCCGACAAATACTATAAACACAAATAATGTTTATTGTTTGATTTAAAAAAAAAAGATCGAAAATAACTTTGTTTTCTGAAAATAAAAAATGTGTATGGAAAAAAATACGATTGTGTAATTTTTTATGATGTATGTTTGCATGTAAAAATAAGTATACCTGAAAGTTTTAGAATTTCAAAATAGCTATATATATATATATATATTTGCTATTATATCAGCCAAAACAATAGAATATATATAAACAAGTACATTTTCATAGTTTCATACCTCTACTAGATTGGTAGAAAAATATACTAATGGGCAATAAAATCTGAAGAAGATTCGTGTCTAGCAAAAATAAGCTAAATAGAATTACACAAGCATACAATATTTATTGTGCTTTTTTCTATCTACAATCATATTTTTCTTATATATTTTTTTAAATTTTTTTACATGGTTGATTAAAGCACATATTTGAGGAAAACAACACCACCCATATATAAATAAACCCCTCAAACTAACACTAATTAGAATTAGCCTACAAAATTTTTCTCATAAGGCATTTTTTTGTAAACACTCTACCACCAACAGATCACATATAAATAAACATACCCCCCAAAAAAATTGCGCTCCATGAAAAGTTGCCCTGTGTGCAAGAGAACCATATCAAGCAAACATTTTGCAAGACATTGTCGTACCTGAGTGCCAGGCAAGCATTTGGCTGCCACTGAACTATGTTCCGGATGCAATAAACACATCACAATTGCGTATGCCAAGAAGCATAAGCTTACTTGTCTAAGCAAAAGTACATCTGGTGCCCAGCCTTCGACCTCCACCAAAAGGAAGGCAGAAGCAGCCTCCATCAATGCACCACCCACGAAACGCGTCAAGCCTGCGATGAAAGCAGACCGGTCTGTTTTTGAAGCGTTTGTTAGAGGATTTTGTCCTCACTTCGGAGGGCTCATGCGACGTGCGTAGCTTTTTGGAGAACGTGCAAGCCAAATTTATTTCCATCCTCGGTGATACGCTTGCAACGCACTCCACCAAATTCTACGCATCGCTACGTTGCCAGTACAAGAAGCCGTCTGATGAAATTTACAGCTTCTGCCACAACACCAAGGCGAAGACGTTGCATCTGGCGGATGTCGATAACCTCGAGGTCATCTACAACCAGTTTGCCGAGGAGCTGGTGGCAAAACAAGAAGAACATCAAGCTAAGGGCTCGGGGGGTTCGCTGTGTGGCGAGCCTCACGAACTGTGCGTCAAACTTTGCAAGTTCGTGCCTCTCTCCGCCTCCAGCTACGTCCCCTTACCACCTACCATTGCGGCAAAGAAGACTGTCCTGAACATTCAGAACAGTGACGGCAAGTGCTTTCTCTGGTCGGTGCTTGCAGCGTTGCACCCTACCCACCGGAAAAACCAACCACACCGGGTTAACCACTACCTACCCTACGAGTCAGAGCTGGAAGATGCGATGGTCGGGATCGACTATCCCGTGGAGGTCCCGGACATTCGAAAGTTCGAGGCCCGTACACACAACCCTCGGTTGGCCATCAACGTTTACGGCCTCACTGACAAAAATGTGGTGTACCCTATCCGGGTGAGCGACGTAGACGGCGATGATGCTCGAGAAATTCACCTTCTGCTCATCAAGGACGAGACCCATCACCATTACACCCTTATCCGTTCCCTCTCTCGGCTTGTTTCGAGCCAACGGAGCAGTGATAGTCACCACGTCGAGGTGTGTCGCAGGTGCTTGTCTACATTTCATAATCGAGAACAGCAGGATTATCAGCGCATCAGAGGCCCCAACATCGCTGCAGAGAAGCTCGCTCGCCACAAACTTTATTGTAATGCCAACGAGCCGGGTGTGGCAGTCTTGCTCAAACCTGGCACCGTGGAGCGTTTCCACATGCACGGTGCCATGGTGGAGCATCCCGCTATCATCATCGCGGATTTCGAGGCCTTCCTCAAACCCCTGTCCACTTGCGATCCAGATCCCGAAGTTTCCTCCACCACCCCTTACCAACTCCACGAGGCATCCAGTTTCGCATACGTTGTGGTGCGACGTGACCAGCACATCGCCCCCGAGCCCTACGTGTACCGTGGCCCCGACGCAGCCAAACACTTCCTCGAGAGGATGGTTGTCGAGGCCATCGAGATAGGGAAGGTACTGTTGGCCCCCAAGTCTATGCTCCCACTGTCCCCCGACGATCAACGTAGACACGACGAGGCCATCGCTTGCCCTGTCTGCGTCAAGGAGTACACCGCCAACAACCGTAAAGTCCAACACCACGATCACTTTAACGGTAGGTATGTTGGTCCTTGGTGCAACGGATGCAACCTCATGGCCCGGGACCCGCGATTTATCCCTGTGTTTTTTCACAATGGCTCGGGATACGACTTCCACCATCTGGTGCCTCACTTTGGGTACGACGACATGCGAATCAACGTCCTGGCGCAGAACGAGGAGCGTTACATTAGCTTGAGCAAGTGGGTGCGAATCCCAGGATCACACTCTACCGTCGAGCTTCGCTTCCTCGACTCTCTGAGGTTCCTCCCAGCAAGCCTCGATGCTCTCGCAGGGAAGCTTAGCGACGAGCAAATGCTCATTACCTCCGGAAACTTTCCGAACTTGGACGCCGGCCTCTTCAAGCGTAAGGGGGTCTATCCCTACGAATACATCACAGACCCTTCCAAGTTCGCGGAGACGTCGCTACCTCCCCAGGCGAAGTTCTACAGTCAGCTACGAGGCTCGAACATCACCGACGAAGAATATCACCATGCCCAGTCCATGTGGCGCGAGCTGGGCTGTCGAACTCTCGGGGACTACCACGACGCCTACCTCAGACTTGATGTGACGCTCCTCGCCGACGTGTTCCAGACGTTCCGTGCGACCGCAATGAAGATCTACCAGCTGGACCCCGCCTACTTCTATAGTCTCCCCGGACTGGCGTGGTCAGCCATGTTTCTGGTGACGAAGATCGAGCTGGAGCTTCTTTATGATTATGACATGGTGCTGTTTGTGGAACGCGCTATCCGGGGTGGCATGGTCCAGGTGTCGCAGCGACACTCGCGCGCCAACA
This sequence comes from Lepisma saccharinum, assembly GCF_977018435.1. NCBI lineage: Eukaryota > Metazoa > Arthropoda > Insecta > Zygentoma > Lepismatidae > Lepisma > Lepisma saccharinum. Next base: position 76,882,320 of record NC_139230.1, read on the forward strand.
ATCACCACATGGCCACCGGCTACGACCCCTCACAACCGTCCAGCTACATCATGTACACGGACGTCAATAACCTCTACGGACACTCCATGATGCAGCCACTCCCCTTTAGAGGCTTCGAGTGGGCTGACCCCTCCAACTTTGACGTTGAAGGTTTCGATGATTCAGAACATGGGTTCTTCGCCGAGGTTGATCTGCAATTCTCCGAGAAGCTGCAGGATTTGTTCTGCGATCTTCCCCCTGCACCCGAGTTCAAGTGTCCACCCGATTCCAACCAGACGAAGCTCGTCATGGATTTCGAACCCAAGAAGAATTACGTCCTGCACTACCAGAATCTCCGGTGGTTGATGCAGCGAGGGGTCACGGTCCACGCAGTTCACCGCATCCTCAAGTTCGAGCATTCTCCGTGGCTGCGTCCATATATTGAAGTCAACACCAAACACCGCACCGCAGCCACGTCCGAGCTTGATAAGGATTTCTTCAAGCTCATGAACAATGCGGTGTTCGGGAAAACCATGGAGAATGTACGGAATCGTGTAGATGTGAGGCTAATATCAAACAAAGCACAATGTCGCAGGCTCGTAGCAAACCCGTTATTCAAATCGAGGACCATTTATAATGAACAGCTTGCTCTGGTGCATATGAGGAAGAGCGAGGTGATGCTCAACAAGCCAATTTATGTTGGCGCCTCAGTATTAGACCTGAGCAAGCTGCACATGTTTCAAATATATTATGGGAAACTACGCCAGCACTATAACGACAATATCAGCCTACTCTACACGGACACGGACAGCTTGGTGTACCACGTTCGCACGGACGACGCGTACGGGGATATAGCCACAGTTCCATCTTTGGTTAACCTCTTCGACACCTCGGGCTATCCCCAGCAAAACAAGTACGGTATCCTGGCCCGCAACAAGAAGGTGCCTGGCAAACTCAAAGACGAGAAGGACGGTGATGTAATTCTCGAGTATGCAGGTCTTCGCGCCAAGGCCTATGCCATCAAAGCCGAGGGCAGCGTTACCAAGAAGGCCAAGGGTGTCGGCAGACAGGTGGTTCGGGAGCATCTTACATTCGAGGACTTTGTCGATTGCCTCAAGACCAGGTCGTCGGTTCTAAGAGCAGAACAGCGCATTCAGAGCGTCGACCATATCATCACCACAAACAAAGTTAGAAAAATTGCGCTGGATCCCGATGACGATAAGAGGTGCGTCCTCGAGTGTGGTATTCACACATTGCCTTGGGGGCATCGTCGTTTAGAAATAAATAAGAATTGCGCACAGTGCAAATAATTAGCACTCACCACCACACACAACAATTTTCACTAACTCAAAAAAAAACATTTTGTTACTCAGTAAAAAAAAAAAACACTTTGACTGTCATTACAAAAAAAAACTTTGGCCGTATTCTTAAATAACCAGCATGCCTATGAATTTGTTCGGTTTTAAAAACAGATCATTATGGAAACCATACCAGATCATGAAGTCTTACCTTCCGTGTTACCTAAACTCAACGGTCTGTTGATCATTCACCTCAACAGCATTTGGACGAAATTGGATGAAGACGTCGGCAAAATTTTTTACATCTTCAACAACAATTTACATTTTTACGAAATTCCGATCGACGGGAAACTTCGGATCACCGTGAATCCGGAAAACGTAGGCGAAATCAAAATTTCTACCGGCAAGAACATTTTTCGAATCAAGCACGACAAGATACTTTCTAACATTACGTACGATGTGTCTGCAGGAGATTATCTTTACATGGAACTCCTCGGAGATTACGACAAACTTATTCCTCTCTTCGTAGAATTACGAATCGTCTATCCTATTATAAATAACCCTTAACCAAAAATGCCTAACGACATTTTCGGCAACACCAAGCGTGTAGACCATGCAGAAGAGATTCTCATGTTGGACGTTCGTGTTAAGAAGTTGAGGACCGATTTGATCGCTTTGCAGGAGACCATAAACAAAAGTTTAGAGTCGGAAATCGCTACGCTCCAAACGCAATGTCTCGACCCCATTCTGAAAATCGATTCCGAACTGAAAACGCTCATAAAAAATTATGTCGACGTACCTTCTTACGACAACGTTCAAAATATACAGTTGAGCGTGGATTCGCTTCAAAATGATTTGGCCAAATTACAGCAATTTCAATCGAAAAATGAAGATTTGGAAAAATTGAAACTCGAAATCGAAGAACGAACTTCCGCAATCGAAAAGAATTTCTCTGAACTTCAAACCGTGGTGAACGATATTGATGTAGAACGCTTGCACGTCGTCGTTTCCAAATTACAAGAAGAATTCACCGGCACGTTGGAAGAAATTAAATCCAAGTTACAGACTTTGGAAGATACCATGACGAACCCACCATCGTCGGACGAACTGCAGGTCATCGGTAAAAGCGTCGCGAACATAAAAATTCAATTGGAGGCCTATCAAGATTTCGAACACATTCAAACCACCATCGCTACGCTTCAGGCGTCCTTGGAATTGATCAACGAAGAAATTAAAAATATTCACGCTGAAGCGAGAGCGTTGACGAGCATTCAAGACACGTTGAGCACGGTTCAGCAGAAGATCGAATATTTAGAAAATTTGAACGTCGAATCCAATCTCGCTCATTTTCATCACGTACTGGACAACATACAGGGTGACTTGGAATCGTTACGGACGAGCGTACCTTCGAGCGAAGATTTGGAAAAATTGAAAACGGCGGTGACGGCACTATCTGAATCGAGCGACATCAAAATTTCTTTGAGCGATCTCGAGAGTAGGGTGGCCAATCTCCCCACCTCCAAAGAATTGCACGCTTTGAAAAGGAACATATCACGTATGCTGAAACGACTGGAAACGGAAACGGCGAACGTGGAACAGATTCGAGACGAAATCAGTTCGCTGGTGTCGACGCTGCCCACTTCGCAGAGCGTCGCCGATCTTCACACGCAGTTTACAGAGATGCGAAGCATCGTGAACGATCTTACCGAGAAGAGCTCGAAATTGAATCAAGTCGAGAACCTTCAGAACATCGTCGTCAACATCAGAGATCAAGTCGGAGTGCTGGAATCCACGCAGGAATCGACGCTGGCTTCTTTCGGTGCCAAGTTACAAGAACTCAACGAAAACTACAAGCAGTTGAACGTGGAAGTAAAAATCAAACCGTCGTTGTCTGCCGTAACGGATACCATAGTCGAGCATATGCTGCCCATCGAAAATAAACTCGGACACGTTCACAGTAATCTGCTCGGCGTCGACACTAAATTCGCCAAATTGTTCACCTTGCAAGCCATCGAAATCAACAGCGTACCCAATCAACAGAGAATCTCCACGTTCGTCGAAGGTAACAAACTGTACATGTTACATCCTTATCATCCGTACTACAAGTTTCTCCTCGATGGCACGATTCAGTTAAACGAATTTTCGTACTGGTCTCACGGCAGAAAAGCTAGCGTTCCCACCATGACTTTGATATCGAATCGTGGTGTCCAGAAAGCAGGAAACATTCCTCTGGCACGTTGGAACGAAACGCGCAACATATATGAAATACACGAAGACGAAGATCTTACCGTTTTCGACGTGAGTGCCGGCGATAAGCTGATCATTCAAAACACGAGCGAGGTACCACCCTCTTTGAATCCCATCACGCTTGTGCTTCTCTTGAAACGTAATCTCTAAAAAAAAATGTCTAGGCAAGCCATCGTCGAAGAATTGCATAAACCTGCACGCCGTAACTACGAACGTTTGGCTGTGGTAACCAAGGGCATCGACGACCTCTGGCAAAGTGACCTCGTGGAGATGAGTAGCGGCAATTTGAAAAACGTACATAAATTGAACAAGGGCAACAAGTACCTCCTCACCGTCATAGACACATTTTCGAAATTCGCATGGGCTCTACCTTTGAAGGCGAAAACGGGAACATGCGTCACGGAAGCATTTAAATTAATTTTTCGCGAAAGCGGCGGCAGACAACCACGGTTTCTGCAAACGGACAACGGTAAAGAATTTTACAACGCCGTATTCCAAAAGTTTATTCAAAAACACAAGATTCAACATTATTCGACCTTCAGTCACATCAAAGCCAGCATCGTGGAAAGATTCAATCGAACCTTGAAAACACACATGTGGAAACGATTCACGCTTCGGGGAAATTACAAATGGGTCGACATCTATAATGATACGGTACACAGAACGATAGGCATGAAGCCAGTTGACGTTACCAAGTCTGACGAGCAGCGTTTAATTTCTACCGTTTACTGTCCAAAGTACACACCCACGACAAAAAAAGCTAAATACGAAATTGGAGACCAGGTGAGGATCAGCAAATTCAAACGCACCTTCGAGAAGGGATTCACAAAAAATTGGAGCACGGAACTCTTTACGGTGGTTCGAGTTTTACCCGGAAACCGACACACGTATATAATAAAAGATAGTAGCGGCGAGATTTTGAAAGGAAGATTTTACGAAGAGGAACTCTCTAAAACGAAACACCCCGACACGTACCTCATCGAGAAAGTATTGCGTAGGAAAGGTGACAAACTGTTTGTCAAATGGCTGGGACTTCCGGAAAAGAGTTGGATCGACGCGAACGAAGTGATCTTGTGAGTACGTGGAACGTGGTGAAGCGTCTACCGGATCCGGAAAGTCAAACGAGAAAAAAAAAGAACGGCGAGTTGCTTCCCGACAGCATCCGCTGTCTGATCGTAGGTCCTTCGGGGTGTGGGAAAACGACGCTGCTCGTGGACAATTTTCTCCTCGCACCGAATTGGTTAGATTGGAAGAACAGGTACAGTCATGTTCAAAAAATCTGTCGCATGGATTTTTTCTAAGTCCAACGTCTTACGAAATTATGTTGGTAGCTCTGAAACAAGGAAGTGTTGTGAAATATACGATCCTCCAATCAGAGTGAAGTTCGATTCGAAGGAGCAGGAGGCGTGACTCACGGTCTTGTCGACAGGAAGTTCAACCAATGCAGCATTTCCAAAAATTAGATAACGTCCCCATTGGTTAAATATTGTTTCAATATTGAGAATCGGCAGAAAGATTGCGCAAAAGTTTACTTTGTCGTTTTCATTGCCTTTAATCGTTTCAAATTAGTATTAAATTGTCCCAATTATAGTTCACGAGCTTAATATAATATATTCATGTATGTGTTTGACAATCATATATCACTCATTAGAACAATTTTCACATTGTTTTCACTACGTGAGATGACATTTCATTTACATTTATAATAAAATAGTGGTTTGGGTGTAATAACAGTTTTAATTAATTAATTTAGAGATGAATTTTTATTTGTTGAGTTAATGATTAGGTTATTTCGTTATTTCTCGCGAAAAGAGGGCACCACAGCTGAAAGAAAATACACAACTTGTATTATTGAGGTCAAGAGTTCGTTTTAACATCACTTTTTGCACACATAGGCTAATCACGACTCGGGATACATTTAATTAAATTCGAATCTGAAACATTACGCGACCTGACTGGAACTCGGAAAAGTACACTCTGATTACAAGACGTCGATACATTACCACTTGGTCTGGCGAACGCCAATAATAATGAGGTGTTGTGGGAGTGGGAGAGGGGTGACGGAAAGTAGATAATAAATAGTATTTTGGGGGGGGGTATTTAATGTTATATTTATACACATACAAACCTAAGAAAATATTTATTTTGATACATGTGTGTGGGGGTGGGGAAGGGGGAAAAGAGAGGGACAGAAAGATATTGGGAGAGATGGGACGAAGAAGTGATTGTGGAAAATGTTTTATTTAACGTTCAGTAATAAAAACAATCAAATCAATGATGATTATCTTATAAATACCATATTTAATGTAAATTTGTTTTAAAAATGGGGATGGGGAGCTGTTTGTTTTACGTTCACTGCAGGATAACAAGTGGAGGCACATAGTGGTTCGTATCTCACTTTAAACTGTAGGTCCAGGCCCCATTAGCCTATCTGTGTATAACGTGGGTTTAGAATTCAGTAAAAAATAACGTCGATCTACGTAGTATTTTGGATTTTAGATGCGTTGAGACCACTAAAATTTGCAATTCTTGTAATAAGAAACCTGTCCTCATATTACCATTTTGAAAGAGAGAGAGTTAATTGTATAATCTTTCGTTCTTAATTTCAAAGAAGACTAATTCAAATAGTAACAATGGGAACGAATAAAGCTTACGAAAAGTTTTTGCCACCGTGGGGATTTGAACCTACGACAATTAGAGTGACAACCCAGTGCGATAACCACTACCCCACGAGATCGTTCCTTCTTACGGCATGATTGTGAGTTAAGACCAATTCGTTCTATATGCATTAGAAATATAATCCCCACCCGCCTCTTGATAAACAACACACCCAAACGCTCCTTTGTAGCAAATGAAATAAAGGTGGTATGAATGTCACAAAACATTTAAGCAAAATCTACTATAGTTACGACGTAATCGTTTTACATGGAGAGGCTACTGCTTCGAAAATTGAGGTTGTGACGTGGTTTCTTGTAGTGGTAGGGTAGATATTCGTATGGCAAGGTTCCAGCGTGCACTAGCCAGTAATTTCCGAGAAAAAGACTTCAATTTTTTTTATGATGGTAAAGTGGTTCGGTGGTAGGCTATCAGTATTACACGCCGAAGATTATAGGTTTGACTTTTGTTCGATTACCCCTATTATTATTATATATAGCAACTAAGTATTGTATTTAATTAATATTTTAAAGAAATAAAAATGTTTATATATATTTTTTAAAAAATAACACTCCTTTCTAATGATTTTTCAATGTTATTTTTGAAAATAATTTTTCAGAATATGTTTTTGAATTTCTCATCATTTTACTGGGATTTGCATAAAAATTATCCATGTGTCATATTCGACGAAATGTCATGTACAGCGAAAGTTATACATTTTTATTTTAGGGAAAATTATCAAGAAACAAAACAAATAAATACTATTGACATCCTTTTGTGAATAGTATTTATTTTACATTATTTTTTGTTCACCATGCATAGTTGTATTCTTGTAAAAAGCATGAAAAACAATATATTCTCTACATTTCGCAAAGCAAATAATATACGAATTTTCGTAATAAGTAAAATGCAATAAATAATTTTTCGGTTTAATAAGAAATAGAAGTCGCAGAGTTAACCGAACGGTGAATCGAACACAGAATTTTACAACCTATAAAATGCCTTGAAGCCTTTGAAATGAAGTGATGTATAAACAAGTAATAAAATTTCGTGCAAAATCGCACGTTATAAGATTGTTCAAATATATTAAATCAATGTGTCCTTAAGTTATTTTACTGTCAGCCATTTGGCACATCTAGTTACAAAATCTCAGCATATCACCATTCACTAGTTAATCGAATGTGCAACAATAGTTTCGACTCATGTCACGTGAGATGTAAACTCAATTCAATTCTCTCATTAGTAGAAGATGAATTAGATAGTGGCTGTTTGTGCCCTCGGGCGTTTAATATTCGCAATTCATTTGCACGTACTTATAACTAATTTGCACGTACTTATAACTAATTTGCACGTACTTAGAATTCATTAGCAAGTACTTAGAGTACTTTACATTTATGTATTTGCATGTTTATAACTTTTTATGAATATATATTTATTTATTTTATGAAAAATATGTATATAGCAGGTAATTAGAGGTACTAAACGCTATGCATATGGTTTTATATTCATTACTACAAAGTATGTAATGTATGAAACTATAATAATTAATGTTTATAGTATTGAAAATAAGTTTTCTATGGTTTATGAACCGCTATGAACGATGGTAATGGGTGTAGGTACAGGTCCAATTACGATTGGGGACGGTCCCGGTACTCGAACCCACGATATGTAATATTATTAATTAGTACTATGCAGTAATTTCATCATGTTATGAAACACGATGGTGCAACACGCCAGACAGGAGACTGTGAACTCCGCAGGTAGAGGAGAAAGGAATTTTGGGGAAGAGCGGTCAAGGTCAAATGACGTCACAACGTCAGAACAAAGGAAGAAGCTGATTCACCAATCAGAGAACGCGTCGGTAGATTTTCAGAACCGGTTTTTTCAAGGTTAACCAGTACGCAAGAACAGGGGAAAGCTATGCAATACTGTAGGGCAGGGGAGGTATTCAACCAGACAACAAAGGATGTCTGAGAATGCGCAGCAAGGGTCAAATCTCTGAAGCTATGCGGTTTCCGCCGCCAATTAATATTCCGCTCAGGTTTGCCTCCAAGGCACAGGACGCTTTAGCGCAGGTTTTTTTATCTGTACTATGAAGAAGGGAGAGCTATTAGGGACGGGGCCTACAGTTTTCACCATTTTCTTTTATCACGGGGTAACGAACCTAGGACCCTTTGATTATTGATTTAGGTAGTAAATGTATGTTACTGTGTGCTATTTAACTTAATTTTGAGTTTATTTTTTACCAAACTTTGACTTTATGTCAAACATTTTCACAGCTTATCCTTATTTTTACCAAAATAACACTATTTGTACTATTCAGGCAACATTTTTTATTAAATTTTGGACTCACAAAGACATTTTTCAACTTTTAACTTATTATTTTACAACTTTATGTTAATTTTTTACCAAAATAACACTATTTGTACTATTCAGGCAACATTTTTATTAAATTTTGTATTTACAAAGACATTTTTTCAACTTTTAATTTATTATTTACAACTTTATGTTAATTTTTACCAAAATAACACTATTTGTACTATTCAGGCAACATTTTTTATTAAATGTTGGACTCGAAAAGACATTTTTTCAACTTTTAACTTATTATTTTACAATTTTATGTTAATTTTTTACCAAAATAACACTATTTGTACTATTCAGGCAACATTTTTTATTAAATTTTGGACTCGCAAAGACATTTTTTCAACTTTTAACTTATTATTTTACAACTTTAAGTTAATTTTTTACCAAAATAACACTATTTGTACTATTCAAGCAACATTTTTTATTAAATTTTGCACTCACAAAAAACATTTTTTCAATTTTTAACTTATTATTTTACAATTTTATGTTAATTTTTTTACCAAAATAACACTATTTGTACTATTCAGGCAACATTTTTTATTAAATTTTGGACTCGCAAAGACATTTTTTCAACTTTTAACTTATTATTTTACAACTTTAAGTTAATTTTTTACCAAAATAACACTATTTGTACTATTCAAGCAACATTTTTTATTAAATTTTGCACTCACAAAAAACATTTTTCAATTTTTAACTTATTATTTACAATTTTGTACCTATTTTTAACCTAAATAACACTATTTATACTATTAAGGAAAGACTTTTAGTTATATTTTCGACACACAGAGTGTGTGATCTCAATTTCTATCTGTTTATTTCACAAGTCCAGGCTTATTATTACCAAAATAATACAATTCAATCTGTTCAGGAAAGACTTTTAGTCGCATTTTCGACACACAGAGTGTGTGATCTCATCTTCTATCTGTTTATTTCACAAGTTTAGGCTTATTATTACCAAAATAATACAATTCAATCTGTTCAGGAAAGACTTTTAGTCGCATTTTCGACACACAAAGTGTGTGTTCTCAACTTCTATCTGTTTATTTCACAAGTTTAGGCTTACTATTACTCAAATAACACAATTCTATGTGTTCAGGAAAGATTTTTAGTTACATTTTCGACACACAAAGTGTGTGTTCTCAACTTTCATTTGTTTATTTTACAAGTTTAGCCTAATATTTACTCAAATGACACTATTTATATTATTCAGGCACCATTTTTATTACATTTTGGACTCTCAAAGACACACACACACACACACACACACACACACACACACACACACACACAGAGAGAGAGAGAGAGAGAGAGAGAGAGATTTTTTCCAAGTTTACAGGATTATTCTCTAGTTTACTCAAATAACACAATTTAGATGTGTTTTGAATTATATTTTGGATGCAAAAGTATGTTTTGACAAGTTCTACCCTTTTATTTTACAAGTTTAGGCTTATTATTACTCAAATAACACAATTTAATCCACTCAGGAAGGATTTGTTATTATATTTTGGATGCACAAAGAGAGGTTTTCAACTTTTTTATTGATTTTTTGCAGGGTATGTATTAATTTTTATTTATTTTGTTTTGTATCATATATACATTTACAAATTTTTAACTTAGAGTTTAGTATTTATTTAATTTTTTCAAAAACACTAAAAAAAAGTACTTTTAGCTAAAATGTAAGCCACAGAATATATTATTATTATTATTATTAGGGTTTACTGATTTCCACTATGCTATTTTTGGTTCTGTATTTCTATATGTATTTATTTAGGGCAGGTTACGCCTGCCACGTAGGAAAGTTTGTTTATTTTAGAGTTTGCTGAGTATTTTGTTACTGCTATACTAGGTAAAAGTTTTCTAAATATACCAGATAGAGCTCTATATACTTTTGTTTTGCTATTTTGGAGATGATGCGATCAGCACCACTCTCCATCTGCTTTTTATTTTATGTACCCAATATTATTTTGAGGCTTAGTGAATTCTAGAGCCTATTTATGCAGGAGAGAGGAGAGAGGACTTGAAAATTTTGTTCTCAGACAACCCACAACTATTTGTCAGAGTATTTTAAAGGATATTTTATACTTATTATGTGCCACTAGAATATCAAAGCTTGCTTAATTTTTATGTCTGTAACGCATTTATTGTATTTCTAGCTAAGGCTTACTGGATAAAGTACACGAAATGTTTAACATTTCAACTATTTGCTTTTATACGAAGCCAAATTTTTAGTGTAACGAAAATTATTGTGTGTCTATGAGGTCTGAAACCCCTTTCCCGATGGGTCCATAACTGGACGCTTACTAATATTGTTTTTTCCCCCTTACATATAACAATTTAACAATATAATTACAATACGAAGTTAACAGACGGCTTAGGGGCCTAGGTCCACTTTCCAAACTTTTTTACTATTCTAGAAGAATTATTTAGCTTTATAGCCTTTTTCAAGGTATTTTTGAAGTATTACTGGCTTCTTTGGGTGCATCAACACTTGGGTTATTTCCATTTGGTTTATTATACGAGGTTTATTTTTTACTCTAAGATCAATATATGTCTCCGAGGACTAAAATACATTTATTGAAGCTAAAAGCTTAGGCTGTAACTAGGGATTTAGCATGTATATCGACAATTTATAGGACAACACGAACCTTACAAAGGATTATAGGTGACGTACGACCACACGTCAGAGCTTTGTTAATCTGCAAGAAGCAGTTGCAACTAATGCTATGAGGATATAATGTTAATTTTTCATTCTTTCACAAGGAGGCTATTTTTTACACAACCAATATTTGCTTTTTTAAGTAACTACATGTACCAGAAGCACACATGCCAACACTAACTAGATTTTGATTTATACTATCTCAGGTGCTAAATGTATCAAGAACACTGATTGTATATATTTTTGAGAATCCAACTATATCAGGATTTTTCTATGTAAGTATATTTTTATTGACTGGCTTATTTAACAGATCAAACAGAAAGACGGCAAAATTCACTAAATGTAGGTGATTGCATGAAAATAACTAGATCAAGGGGTGACCAACAGTGAGCTGAATGTATATATAGAGGGTTGCGCTCTATTATTCTCACCTTCGCTGGATTGGCGAAGGAACGCACTTGTGGGCGGTAGAACCTGAACGGGCTCCACCATGGCATCGGAGACTCGAAGCAGATGTTTTGGAGGATGAACCCAAGTAGGGTCATAGGCGCTACGACCAATTTGGTCATTGCTTTTTATATGAGGAACCAATTTGGCCCACTCCCAAAATTAACTTAGATTGCTTATAACTTATGAAATTTGAAGTCTGCACAAGATCCGATGACAAAATCTAAAATTGTAACAACCCTGCCAGGGACTTGAACCCTGGACAGATAGGTTAAAAGCCTAGCGCTATACAAACTAAGCTACCTGCATTTTTAAAAAGTTAGTTATGTTAAGAAATATATTGAAACACTTGAGAACACTTTTGGTCTGGTTTGACAGACAAGGAGACAACATTTCTAAATTTTTACAGACTGGGTGTATTTTTCCACTATAGAGGTCTTCACTATATGTAATTCGAAACGCTAAAGTTCAGCTAGCTTCCAAAATTGAGGTAAAGATTGTGTTTGGCGAGATTAACAAGTTACAATTATATCCAGTTACGGACAAATAAAGCTAAAACTCTTAGATTTACTGTACTAGCCAAGTTTTAGTAACATTTTCTTCACTTTAGTACAAATACCAAAGAAATAGGTATATTTTATTTATAATTTGACAAAATGTACTAGTATTTAATTTACAAAGTTAGGTAAAAAGCAGTATTTTTAAAAAATATTGTTACTGCCTTCAAATTTTATGTTATTTAGCCACTAACAACTGATTTACACTATTTGGCATTTTTAAATAGGAAAAGAAGGAATTATTTGTTTATTATTTTTACTTTATATTTATATTTATTTAAGAAAACAATTCTACAGTTTAACTTAATTTTAACAAATTGTTACTAATTTATATATCAAAGTTATGTTATTTAGAGTGTATCAAGGCGTATAAAGTTAATATTTGTACTTATCAGTTCAACTAACAATTATATTTTACACACAAAAGATGATGTTTACAGTTAAATTACTTGAATCAGAGAATAATATTTTACAGTAATTGATTCATTCAGCACTAGTCAGTACTTTTATGCTTCAGAAAGTTTTCTTAATTTTCTATTACGCATGCTATTTTGGGCTATTTTTAAAATGTATTTCTAAGGCAAACTGGTTTAATTTTCTGCTTATAATGCAAAGTTGACATAGTTTTCGCACAATGCATTGTACATTTGTTATATTCTCTACTTACAATTCAAATATTATGCTTATTTAATGTATAACTAACTAACTCTCTAACCTTCTTAAACCCGAAGGTTCATGGCTGCAGCAACACATGCCTTTCATCTGTCCCTGTCCTGAACAAGATCTATATACTCCTTTTCTTCCCTACCAATTTCCTTTTGGTCCATCTCTACATTATCCCTCCATCTTTGTTTTGGTCTGTCTATTGGTTTTTTACCATCAGGTTTCCCAACAAGAATCCTGTATACTCTTCTTTCCTCTCCCATTTGTACCACAGGATCTACACACCTAAGTCTTTTTGATTTAATCATTCTAATAATATCTGGACATGAATACAAATTATGTACTTCCAAATTATGTAACCTTCTCCACTCATCTGTCTCCTCATCTGTTTTAGGTCCAAATATTTTCCTAAGGATTTTATTTTCAAATACTCTCAATTTCTGTTCCTTTTTCAATGTAAGGGACCAAGTTTATTTACTGTATTTAACTTTTATTTTTTGTAATTAACAAAAATTAAAAGCTTATACTGTAGTTATTATATCTTTTTCTATCAGCTTATTTTGAAATTAATATTATTAGGTATAGTCTTTGATTTATAACTATATTGCTTTTTTTTATCAATTTATCTAAGAGTACACGCAGACAAACACATGTGTTCACACTTTTATGTAAATAGATATGCCTTTTTTCAATATTTTAGTATGAAGATTGCACTTTAGCTATTTAAGCAAGGGTAGGAAAGGTAGGATTTCTGAGAATTTGTTGCAGGATTTTGTTGTCCAAGTATAGATGAGAACTGAGCTGGGAGACTGTTTTGAACCTTTTCATGAGAGTTTGCATGTGAACTGTATGCAAATTGAGCACTATTGACTGTGCATGCTTCTAAGTTTTGCTGTTATTTTACATCAAGTCTGTGAGACTGTAGTTAGTTTTCCCATTTCAAGTAGTTTTTATTGATTGTATTTGTATATGTTGTGGGGACTTAGCAGTTTTATGTTATGAGGCAGTTTGTTGTAGAATATTTTTACATGATTGTTTTGAGATATTGAGTGTCTGCTGTTTTACTTGTAATTATTTTCCTTCTTGTGTTGTGTATTTGACTATATTTTGTCCAAGTTCGTAGTATTTAGAATAATTGTTATTGACTTGTAGATGTAGGGAGTAATAATCCTTTGCAAGATGCCCTATACTTTAGTCTGAATATTATTCTTAGTGTTCACTTTTGAAGCCTTAGTATTCTGGTAGTATTATTAATGTAGAGGTAAATTAGGCTGAAACGTAGGCATTTTTTCTGATAAATTATACTCACTTAGTTGTTTCAGCAGGTAGAAGTTGCATGATGGTTTACTGCTGATGATGTTCATTTGCTTTTCTTATGTACTACGTATGATGTAGCTTATTTGAGTAACTGGAATTTTCTACTGAAAAAAGGATTGCTTGTCTATTTTATTCCTATGTTGTTGAGTTTGTCCATAAGCAAGCCATGTTTTTTACTCTATCCTATGCCTTGGAAGAATCTAGATATATTGTGTTTGCAGTTTTATGCTTCTCTAAGGTTTCAGCTATGTAGTTTTAAACTGTGCTATGGCTTAACTATTGATTTCTTTTTCTGGATGCCATGTTGGTTCTGTGTATTCCTTTTGCTGCTTGAATTTGACTTAGGTTGTTTGCTTTTTTCTTAGATCTTTATTTGTTTATTTGTTCAGTATTTTTTATTTTTTTTGAATTTTAATTACTTTAATTTTACATTAACTAACATATTTTACTTTAACAACAAAATAATTTACTCTAGTATAAAAACTTCTTCTAACAAAAATGTACTATTATAACTTTTAATTTTAGAAAATTGTATTTTTAAAACTTTAACTTGGAAAAATTGATTTTTAATTACTTTAATTTTACATTAACTAACAAATTTTACATTAACAACAAAATAATTTGCTATAGTATAAAAACTTCTACTAACAAAAATATACTATTATAACTTTTAATTTTAGAAAATTGTATTTTTAACACACTTTGACTTTAACAATGTACTTTGAATTTTTTATGTAAAAATATATTATAAAATAAAAAGTTATAATAGTATATTTTTGTTAGTAGAAGTTTTTATACTATAGCAAATTATTTTGTTGTTAATGTAAAATTTGTTAGTTAATGTAAAATTAAAGTAATTAAAAATCAAT
>NC_139230.1:76897471-77052226 GCF_977018435.1 Lepisma saccharinum
TGTTAAAGTAAAATATGTTAGTTAATGTAAAATTAAAGTAATTAAAATTCAAAAAAAATAAAAAATACTGAACAAATAAACAAATAAAGATCTAAGAAAAAAGCAAACAACCTAAGTCAAATTCAAGCAGCAAAAGGAATACACAGAACCAACATGGCATCCAGAAAAAGAAATCAATAGTTAAGCCATAGCACAGTTTAAAACTACATAGCTGAAACCTTAGAGAAGCATAAAACTGCAAACACAATATATCTAGATTCTTCCAAGGCATAGGATAGAGTAAAAAACATGGCTTGCTTATGGACAAACTCAACAACATAGGAATAAAATAGACAAGCAATCCTTTTTTCAGTAGAAAATTCCAGTTACTCAAATAAGCTACATCATACGTAGTACATAAGAAAAGCAAATGAACATCATCAGCAGTAAACCATCATGCAACTTCTACCTGCTGAAACAACTAAGTGAGTATAATTTATCAGAAAAAATGCCTACGTTTCAGCCTAATTTACCTCTACATTAATAATACTACCAGAATACTAAGGCTTCAAAAGTGAACACTAAGAATAATATTCAGACTAAAGTATAGGGCATCTTGCAAAGGATTATTACTCCCTACATCTACAAGTCAATAACAATTATTCTAAATACTACGAACTTGGACAAAATATAGTCAAATACACAACACAAGAAGGAAAATAATTACAAGTAAAACAGCAGACACTCAATATCTCAAAACAATCATGTAAAAATATTCTACAACAAACTGCCTCATAACATAAAACTGCTAAGTCCCCACAACATATACAAATACAATCAATAAAAACTACTTGAAATGGGAAAACTAACTACAGTCTCACAGACTTGATGTAAAATAACAGCAAAACTTAGAAGCATGCACAGTCAATAGTGCTCAATTTGCATACAGTTCACATGCAAACTCTCATGAAAAGGTTCAAAACAGTCTCCCAGCTCAGTTCTCATCTATACTTGGACAACAAAATCCTGCAACAAATTCTCAGAAATCCTACCTTTCCTACCCTTGCTTAAATAGCTAAAGTGCAATCTTCATACTAAAATATTGAAAAAAGGCATATCTATTTACATAAAAGTGTGAACACATGTGTTTGTCTGCGTGTACTCTTAGATAAATTGATAAAAAAAAGCAATATAGTTATAAATCAAAGACTATACCTAATAATATTAATTTCAAAATAAGCTGATAGAAAAAGATATAATAACTACAGTATAAGCTTTTAATTTTTGTTAATTACAAAAAATAAAAGTTAAATACAGTAAATAAACTTGGTCCCTTACATTGAAAAAGGAACAGAAATTGAGAGTATTTGAAAATAAAATCCTTAGGAAAATATTTGGACCTAAAACAGATGAGGAGACAGATGAGTGGAGAAGGTTACATAATTTGGAAGTACATAATTTGTATTCATGTCCAGATATTATTAGAATGATTAAATCAAAAAGACTTAGGTGTGTAGATCCTGTGGTACAAATGGGAGAGGAAAGAAGAGTATACAGGATTCTTGTTGGGAAACCTGATGGTAAAAAACCAATAGACAGACCAAAACAAAGATGGAGGGATAATGTAGAGATGGACCAAAAGGAAATTGGTAGGGAAGAAAAGGAGTATATAGATCTTGTTCAGGACAGGGACAGATGAAAGGCATGTGTTGCTGCAGCCATGAACCTTCGGGTTTAAGAAGGTTAGAGAGTTAGTTAGTTATACATTAAATAAGCATAATATTTGAATTGTAAGTAGAGAATATAACAAATGTACAATGCATTGTGCGAAAACTATGTCAACTTTGCATTATAAGCAGAAAATTAAACCAGTTTGCCTTAGAAATACATTTTAAAAATAGCCCAAAATAGCATGCGTAATAGAAAATTAAGAAAACTTTCTGAAGCATAAAAGTACTGACTAGTGCTGAATGAATCAATTACTGTAAAATATTATTCTCTGATTCAAGTAATTTAACTGTAAACATCATCTTTTGTGTGTAAAATATAATTGTTAGTTGAACTGATAAGTACAAATATTAACTTTATACGCCTTGATACACTCTAAATAACATAACTTTGATATATAAATTAGTAACAATTTGTTAAAATTAAGTTAAACTGTAGAATTGTTTTCTTAAATAAATATAAATATAAAGTAAAAATAATAAACAAATAATTCCTTCTTTTCCTATTTAAAAATGCCAAATAGTGTAAATCAGTTGTTAGTGGCTAAATAACATAAAATTTGAAGGCAGTAACAATATTTTTTAAAAATACTGCTTTTTACCTAACTTTGTAAATTAAATACTAGTACATTTTGTCAAATTATAAATAAAATATACCTATTTCTTTGGTATTTGTACTAAAGTGAAGAAAATGTTACTAAAACTTGGCTAGTACAGTAAATCTAAGAGTTTTAGCTTTATTTGTCCGTAACTGGATATAATTGTAACTTGTTAATCTCGCCAAACACAATCTTTACCTCAATTTTGGAAGCTAGCTGAACTTTAGCGTTTCGAATTACATATAGTGAAGACCTCTATAGTGGAAAAATACACCCAGTCTGTAAAAATTTAGAAATGTTGTCTCCTTGTCTGTCAAACCAGACCAAAAGTGTTCTCAAGTGTTTCAATATATTTCTTAACATAACTAACTTTTTAAAAATGCAGGTAGCTTAGTTTGTATAGCGCTAGGCTTTTAACCTATCTGTCCAGGGTTCAAGTCCCTGGCAGGGTTGTTACAATTTTAGATTTTGTCATCGGATCTTGTGCAGACTTCAAATTTCATAAGTTATAAGCAATCTAAGTTAATTTTGGGAGTGGGCCAAATTGGTTCCTCATATAAAAAGCAATGACCAAATTGGTCGTAGCGCCTATGACCCTACTTGGGTTCATCCTCCAAAACATCTGCTTCGAGTCTCCGATGCCATGGTGGAGCCCGTTCAGGTTCTACCGCCCACAAGTGCGTTCCTTCGCCAATCCAGCGAAGGTGAGAATAATAGAGCGCAACCCTCTATATATACATTCAGCTCACTGTTGGTCACCCCTTGATCTAGTTATTTTCATGCAATCACCTACATTTAGTGAATTTTGCCGTCTTTCTGTTTGATCTGTTAAATAAGCCAGTCAATAAAAATATACTTACATAGAAAAATCCTGATATAGTTGGATTCTCAAAAATATATACAATCAGTGTTCTTGATACATTTAGCACCTGAGATAGTATAAATCAAAATCTAGTTAGTGTTGGCATGTGTGCTTCTGGTACATGTAGTTACTTAAAAAAGCAAATATTGGTTGTGTAAAAAATAGCCTCCTTGTGAAAGAATGAAAAATTAACATTATATCCTCATAGCATTAGTTGCAACTGCTTCTTGCAGATTAACAAAGCTCTGACGTGTGGTCGTACGTCACCTATAATCCTTTGTAAGGTTCGTGTTGTCCTATAAATTGTCGATATACATGCTAAATCCCTAGTTACAGCCTAAGCTTTTAGCTTCAATAAATGTATTTTAGTCCTCGGAGACATATATTGATCTTAGAGTAAAAAATAAACCTCGTATAATAAACCAAATGGAAATAACCCAAGTGTTGATGCACCCAAAGAAGCCAGTAATACTTCAAAAATACCTTGAAAAAGGCTATAAAGCTAAATAATTCTTCTAGAATAGTAAAAAAGTTTGGAAAGTGGACCTAGGCCCCTAAGCCGTCTGTTAACTTCGTATTGTAATTATATTGTTAAATTGTTATATGTAAGGGGGAAAAAACAATATTAGTAAGCGTCCAGTTATGGACCCATCGGGAAAGGGGTTTCAGACCTCATAGACACACAATAATTTTCGTTACACTAAAAATTTGGCTTCGTATAAAAGCAAATAGTTGAAATGTTAAACATTTCGTGTACTTTATCCAGTAAGCCTTAGCTAGAAATACAATAAATGCGTTACAGACATAAAAATTAAGCAAGCTTTGATATTCTAGTGGCACATAATAAGTATAAAATATCCTTTAAAATACTCTGACAAATAGTTGTGGGTTGTCTGAGAACAAAATTTTCAAGTCCTCTCTCCTCTCTCCTGCATAAATAGGCTCTAGAATTCACTAAGCCTCAAAATAATATTGGGTACATAAAATAAAAAGCAGATGGAGAGTGGTGCTGATCGCATCATCTCCAAAATAGCAAAACAAAAGTATATAGAGCTCTATCTGGTATATTTAGAAAACTTTTACCTAGTATAGCAGTAACAAAATACTCAGCAAACTCTAAAATAAACAAACTTTCCTACGTGGCAGGCGTAACCTGCCCTAAATAAATACATATAGAAATACAGAACCAAAAATAGCATAGTGGAAATCAGTAAACCCTAATAATAATAATAATAATATATTCTGTGGCTTACATTTTAGCTAAAAGTACTTTTTTTTAGTGTTTTTGAAAAAATTAAATAAATACTAAACTCTAAGTTAAAAATTTGTAAATGTATATATGATACAAAACAAAATAAATAAAAATTAATACATACCCTGCAAAAAATCAATAAAAAAGTTGAAAACCTCTCTTTGTGCATCCAAAATATAATAACAAATCCTTCCTGAGTGGATTAAATTGTGTTATTTGAGTAATAATAAGCCTAAACTTGTAAAATAAAAGGGTAGAACTTGTCAAAACATACTTTTGCATCCAAAATATAATTCAAAACACATCTAAATTGTGTTATTTGAGTAAACTAGAGAATAATCCTGTAAACTTGGAAAAAATCTCTCTCTCTCTCTCTCTCTCTCTCTCTGTGTGTGTGTGTGTGTGTGTGTGTGTGTGTGTGTGTGTGTGTGTGTGTCTTTGAGAGTCCAAAATGTAATAAAAATGGTGCCTGAATAATATAAATAGTGTCATTTGAGTAAATATTAGGCTAAACTTGTAAAATAAACAAATGAAAGTTGAGAACACACACTTTGTGTGTCGAAAATGTAACTAAAAATCTTTCCTGAACACATAGAATTGTGTTATTTGAGTAATAGTAAGCCTAAACTTGTGAAATAAACAGATAGAAGTTGAGAACACACACTTTGTGTGTCGAAAATGCGACTAAAAGTCTTTCCTGAACAGATTGAATTGTATTATTTTGGTAATAATAAGCCTAAACTTGTGAAATAAACAGATAGAAGATGAGATCACACACTCTGTGTGTCGAAAATGCGACTAAAAGTCTTTCCTGAACAGATTGAATTGTATTATTTTGGTAATAATAAGCCTGGACTTGTGAAATAAACAGATAGAAATTGAGATCACACACTCTGTGTGTCGAAAATATAACTAAAAGTCTTTCCTTAATAGTATAAATAGTGTTATTTAGGTTAAAAATAGGTACAAAATTGTAAATAATAAGTTAAAAATTGAAAAATGTTTTTTGTGAGTGCAAAATTTAATAAAAAATGTTGCTTGAATAGTACAAATAGTGTTATTTTGGTAAAAAATTAACTTAAAGTTGTAAAATAATAAGTTAAAAGTTGAAAAAATGTCTTTGCGAGTCCAAAATTTAATAAAAAATGTTGCCTGAATAGTACAAATAGTGTTATTTTGGTAAAAAAATTAACATAAAATTGTAAAATAATAAGTTAAAAATTGAAAAAATGTTTTTTGTGAGTGCAAAATTTAATAAAAAATGTTGCTTGAATAGTACAAATAGTGTTATTTTGGTAAAAAATTAACTTAAAGTTGTAAAATAATAAGTTAAAAGTTGAAAAAATGTCTTTGCGAGTCCAAAATTTAATAAAAAATGTTGCCTGAATAGTACAAATAGTGTTATTTTGGTAAAAAATTAACATAAAATTGTAAAATAATAAGTTAAAAGTTGAAAAAATGTCTTTTCGAGTCCAACATTTAATAAAAAATGTTGCCTGAATAGTACAAATAGTGTTATTTTGGTAAAAATTAACATAAAGTTGTAAATAATAAATTAAAAGTTGAAAAAATGTCTTTGTAAATACAAAATTTAATAAAAATGTTGCCTGAATAGTACAAATAGTGTTATTTTGGTAAAAAATTAACATAAAGTTGTAAAATAATAAGTTAAAAGTTGAAAAATGTCTTTGTGAGTCCAAAATTTAATAAAAAATGTTGCCTGAATAGTACAAATAGTGTTATTTTGGTAAAAATAAGGATAAGCTGTGAAAATGTTTGACATAAAGTCAAAGTTTGGTAAAAAATAAACTCAAAATTAAGTTAAATAGCACACAGTAACATACATTTACTACCTAAATCAATAATCAAAGGGTCCTAGGTTCGTTACCCCGTGATAAAAGAAAATGGTGAAAACTGTAGGCCCCGTCCCTAATAGCTCTCCCTTCTTCATAGTACAGATAAAAAAACCTGCGCTAAAGCGTCCTGTGCCTTGGAGGCAAACCTGAGCGGAATATTAATTGGCGGCGGAAACCGCATAGCTTCAGAGATTTGACCCTTGCTGCGCATTCTCAGACATCCTTTGTTGTCTGGTTGAATACCTCCCCTGCCCTACAGTATTGCATAGCTTTCCCCTGTTCTTGCGTACTGGTTAACCTTGAAAAAACCGGTTCTGAAAATCTACCGACGCGTTCTCTGATTGGTGAATCAGCTTCTTCCTTTGTTCTGACGTTGTGACGTCATTTGACCTTGACCGCTCTTCCCCAAAATTCCTTTCTCCTCTACCTGCGGAGTTCACAGTCTCCTGTCTGGCGTGTTGCACCATCGTGTTTCATAACATGATGAAATTACTGCATAGTACTAATTAATAATATTACATATCGTGGGTTCGAGTACCGGGACCGTCCCCAATCGTAATTGGACCTGTACCTACACCCATTACCATCGTTCATAGCGGTTCATAAACCATAGAAAACTTATTTTCAATACTATAAACATTAATTATTATAGTTTCATACATTACATACTTTGTAGTAATGAATATAAAACCATATGCATAGCGTTTAGTACCTCTAATTACCTGCTATATACATATTTTTCATAAAATAAATAAATATATATTCATAAAAAGTTATAAACATGCAAATACATAAATGTAAAGTACTCTAAGTACTTGCTAATGAATTCTAAGTACGTGCAAATTAGTTATAAGTACGTGCAAATTAGTTATAAGTACGTGCAAATGAATTGCGAATATTAAACGCCCGAGGGCACAAACAGCCACTATCTAATTCATCTTCTACTCTCATTGTATGTAACTTTCATGTTGAGCTCATGTAGAAATATCAATTATGAGCTCTAAGCTTAATTTGACGGTTCAATCGCTTGATCAACTCTTGCGTCTCGTTGCCAGACATTCTACGTTCCCGTTTGCTCCAGGTCGCTTCTGCATTTCATTATCATTGTTTTTACCTCTGTTTCATTCTCATTGTCGTTATAAACCTACGTAATTTCTACTGTTTACAGTATACAGAATCTACTGCTATCTATTGTAGTACTCTACTGTGTCTCTCGGAAATCTACTCAAAATCAATGATTTCCTACTGAACACTTTCAGTAGGCCTAATGTGTAATTACAGTTGAGGAACTACAAGTGAAATATTCTCTTCAGTATTACATGTAATATTGCATGTAGTGTGTTTGAATATGAATTTGAATTTAAAATTTTGGGTGCGTCAGAACTTAGGCTATTTTGCACCTGTCACTTTATACGGGGGTCCAGCCCCTTACCAGAACTGAAATAACATAACAGTAACGTCGTGTTGTAACTAAAATATTAAAATATTCTGAATTCGGTTAAAAGCTGAGGCTGTAAAGAGGCACTCAGCACTCACAAGGACCAAACACAGGACAACACAGAAAATTATACTGGCCATGGGGCCAGTCGCCAGAACCTCGTTCGTCTGCAAACTGAAGTCCCGGGTGTACTACGTGGAAGCAACAATAGGGTGTACATACTTCGTGGAAGGTCATCCCTCACACCCTTGTAGTGTGTTTAGCTCAGCATGTTAGCTGTAAATATAACTTTTTATTCCTCCTCACTAACAATTTGTTTTTATATCTATTTAAAATTTAAACCAACCTCACTCCCATGTAGTACACCCTGAACTGCATTTTGCAGACTAACGAGGCTCTGGTGACTGGACCTACTGTTAGTATAATCTTTGAAGGACTGTGTGTGTGTTGTCCTTGTTTGTGCTGACTGTCTGTCGCTTTACAGGCTCAGCTTTTAACTCAGGTAAGGATATTTTAGTTTTCAGACACGCTTTTATTTTTGTCATGATAAGGGGCTGGACCCCGTATGGCGTGACGGGTGTAAAATACCCTAAGTTTTGAGGCACACAAATTGTAATTCAAATTTTAAAAAATCTTAACATAGATGTTTCAAAACACCTATTGATCTACTGAAACCAGTACAGTAGAGAAACTGCAAGTGAAATTAATTTATTCAGTATAGGTAGTGTATAATATGGTAAGTTTAATATTTTGGCTGTAAATATTAATTTCATAACTCCTTATTATTTTTTTTGTATTTATATCTTTTTGAAAATCTGAACACAGTAGATGTTTCAAAACACCTATTGATCTACTGAAAACAGTAGACAAAAGTTTCATTGGAGTATGTAGAAAAGAGTCATGAAATAATGCCCAAAGAAATCAACCATTATGAATTAATGTTACATACTTCATTTTATTTCACTTTCCAAAACCTAGGAGCTCGAAATAATACATGGCATGCGATTTAGTAGACAGTCTGCTTTTCTGTGATTGATTCGTCGTGCCGTGTCGGGGATTACTACCGTTCAAGGTAAAAGAGGAAGGGGAAGAAATCCACCACAATACCATGACGTATGAAGTAACATGTTCACAGGCATTCAATACAACTGATAAGGGTTCACCTGACCATGGAAGTGTGGGAAACACGTTTCACGCTGGTTTCCAGAATGCTGTGGCTAAATCTGGAACAAACGGTGGAATAAGAAATAGTTTGTAACATTTAACAATGACATTTCGCATTTACAAAATATGAGATATGTAAACTTTGATTTATTTATTATAGTAGACGGTAGAGAATTACTTACCACGAAAGTCAAGGTCTAAATTGCAGACATCAAAATCTACTCCAGGTTGTAAAATACATTTGTGATAGACAGCAGATAGGTTAATAAGGTTTACAAGATTGCTAACGACTCTTAAGACAAACGTTCAACGAAGGTTATTGAATGATAAAATGGGAAATTGTTAAAAATAGCGGCCTAGTTGAGTGAAAATCGAAGGTTCGAATCTCTTATACAACCGGCTATTTTTTACACTAATTTTTGGTGCGTAATATATTTAATGTATTGTCGACATTTAGAAGAAACAAAATATGAAAACTCTCCTCCTCCGTAACGGTGCGGTTTAAGACTCTGTGCTTTGGACTCCGACTGCAGCGGGACGGCATAGATTCGAGTCGTCCTGGGTTCTCGGCCTGTTATCCGTATAGGACCGGTGGCAACCCACCATCGTGAGGAAGTTTGGGAGCTACGAGTGACTGGTGTAACCTGGTTTCAGATATCTTCTATAACGGCTGAAGGTTCGACGTGCTGACCAACGTCACCTCGTTGCCAGTTGAAGATAACTCTAGGTAGGATTGTGGAAGGGAGATATCCCATGGCCCTTCGAGGTTTTAAAATGTGAAAACTATTCCTTCCGTAAATCTAATTTCTCGTCATTGTCACGTGAGATTTCTTTTCAGTGTGACTCTTGCAATACTAACTAGTTCCTAACTGAGATAATGAGATGGACAGAGAGATATTAAATTATGAGTTCACTGTTTAAAAAAAGGCATTAACACATTTTTATATTCACATAACTCTTTACAAATTCCTGAGCACGTCACCACAAATGAACCAATCTAGTGCACACTAGAGCCTTGGCTTATCGATACCTATGGGGTATAATACAATTACAGTCAAACCACAACCTCAATTCTCGAAGCTGTAGCCTCTCCATGTAAAACGATTACGTCGTAACTATAGTAGATTTTGCTTAAATGTTTTGTGACATTCATACCACCATTATTTCATTTGCTACAAAGGAGCGTTTGGGTGTGTTGTTTATCAAGAGGCGGGTGGGGATTATATTTCTAATGCATATAGAACGAATTGGTCTTAACTCACAATCATGCCGTAAGAAGGAACGAATTCGTGGGGTAGTGGTTATCGCACTGGGTTGTCACTCTAATTGTCGTAGGTTCAAATCCCCACGGTGGCAAAAACTTTTCGTAAGCTTTATTCGTTCCCATTGTTACTATTTGAATTAGTCTTCTTTGAAATTAAGAACGAAAGATTATACAATTAACTCTCTATCTTTCAAAATGGTAATATGAGGACAGGTTTCTTATTACAAGAATTGCAAATTTTAGTGGTCTCAACGCATCTAAAATGCAAAATACTACGTACATCGACGTTATTTTCTACTGAATTCTAAATCCACGTTATACACAGATAGGCTAATGGGGCCTGGACCTACAGTTTAAAGTGAGATACGAACCACTATGTGTCTCCACTTGTTATCCTGCAGTGAACGTAAAACAAACAGCTCCCCATCCCCATTTTTAAAACAAATTTACATTAAATATGGTATTTATAAGATAATCATCATTGATTTGATTGTTTTTATTACTGAACGTCAAATAAAACATTTTCCACAATCACCTCTTCGTCTCATCTCTCGCAATATCTTTCTGTCCATCACTTTTCCCCCTTCTCCACCCCCACACACATGTGTCAAAATAAATATTTTCTTAGGTTTGTATGTGTATAAATATAACATTAAATACCCCCCAAAAATACTATTTATTATCTACTTTCCGTCACCCCTCTCCCACTCCCACAACACCTCATTATTATTGGCGTTCGCCAGACCAAGTGGTAATGTATCGACGTCTTGTAATCAGAGTGTACTTTTCCGAGTTCCAGTCAGGTTGCATAATGTTTCAGATTCGAATTTAAATGTATCCCGAGTCGTGATTAGCCTATGTGTGCAAAAAGTGATGTTAAAACGAACTCTTGACCTCAATAATACAAGTTGTGTATTTTCTTTCAGCTGTGGTGCCCTCTTTTCGCGAGAAATAACGAATTAACCTAATCATTAACTCAACAAATAAAAATGCATCTCTAAATTAATTAATGAAAACTGTTATTACACCCAAACCACTATTTTATTGTAAATATAAATGAAATGTCATCTCACGTAGTGAAAACAATGTGAAAATTGTTCTAATGAGTGATATATGATTGTCAAACACATACATGAATACATTATATTAAGCTCGTGAACTATAATTGGGACAATTTAATACTAATTTGAAACGATTAAAGGCAATGAAAACGACAAAGTAAACTTTTGCGCAATCTTTCTGCCGATTCGCAATATTGAAACAATATTTAACCAATGGGGACGTTATCTAATTTTTGGAAATGCTGCATTGGTTGAACTTCCTGTGGACAAGACCGTGAGTCACGCCTCCTGCTCCTCCGAATCGAACTTCACTCTGATTGGAGGATCGTATATTACACAACACTTCCTTGTTTCAGAGCTACCAACATAATTTCGTTAAACGTTGGACTTAGAAAAAATCCATGCGACAGATTTTTTGAACATGACTGTACCTGTACGTGTTCTCGAAAAGTTTGGAGCAATCCAAATACCAGCAACTGATGAAAGTGTACGATGGTCTGGACATTGCAACGTTCGCTTCGGAAATAAAACCACTCGACGATTGTCGTGAAAATTCAGTCGTTGTGTTCGACGACGTCATCCTGGAAAATCAAAATGAAATTTGCAACTTTTTCACGCAAGGTCGTCACAAAGAAATGGATTGCTTTTACCTAGCTCAAACGTTTTCCAAAATTCCAAAACAGTTAGTACGCGACAACGCTAATTTCATATGTTTGTTTCGTCAAGATCACACCAACCTCAAGCACGCGTACGATGACTACGTAGGCGGAGACATGAACTACAATCAATTTTCGGAACGCTGCTCTTCTTGCTGGAACAGTGACGATTTCGGATTCGCTACGATCGACATGACGAGGAAACCCATCGACGGAAAATACAGAAACAAAATCAACGACTTTCTAAACGTTGCAACGTTGTGAGAAACGACGTGTATAAATAACGTCATGACGAAACGAAAAACCGAAGACGAAAATCTCAAGCTTTGCGATTACCTCGCGAAACGCTTCAAAGGTTGGAAATCCGAGAATCGCGGATTCTACGAAGAGAAGAAACGTCAGGATCAACCCGTGATCGATGCCATCAGCGGTCTAGGTAAAGAAATTAAAAGTGTCACGGAACAAAATAAAAATTTGATCAACGAACTCGTACCACTCGCAGCTAAAAGTTACGCTGTACCCACGCCCATTTCGAGCATTCCTTCGACGCCGTTCGAACTGAAGGACGCACCGACACGACGTCGAGCCATAGGCAGCACGTCTTCGGATAAGATCGAGTTGGGACCTTTGGCACGAGACTACCTGAGCACGGGGAAGTTCGACAAGGATGAAGTGTTCGGATTGTATCCGAGCATGGAAAGCAACGAAGGCGGCGGTGTGGTGTGGAAGATTGGGAAATCGAAGGTGACCTTCGAAGGTAACGACATTAAAGTCAATTTAGGCGACAAGGATAGTTGGAACAGGTATCCGGGTACGGTGGGACTGTGGGAACTCGTCGCCAAAAAGCAGCCGAAAGATTACACCGACGAAGATTACCAAAGTTACAAGGAAATTCTGATCATGACGGATGCCTTGTACCAGAACAACGACGCCTCGCAGAATAGGGTGAAATCGAGCAGCGGCGAGAAGTACAGGAATCTCATCAAACCGATTTGGAACCAGGTCAAAACAGGCAGCGGCGTCAAACGCTACAACACGTTACCCAAAGAATTCGTTTGGGTGGACGACGTTAGGAAACTCGTGGACCGATTGTTGGTGATAGCCGGCGAAGAGAATGCAGGTAATCGTAATTTCTACAACGAGAAGGTTGGCATCGTGGACATGATCAGCACGAAACTTTCCAACTTCATCGTGAACGACGACAAGGGCATAGGTTACCTGATCAAAATCATCAACACGCTGCCTCCGAAATTTTGGAACGTGGCCGAAGGAAAGGGACTCGTGAACGACATCATCAACAAGTTACCTTTCGAGATGCATCTACCTGGCTACCAGTACTGCGGACCGGGTACCAAACTCGAGAAAAGATTGGAGAGAGGAGACATGGGTGTGAATCCGTTGGACGCGGCATGCAAAGATCACGACATCGCCTACAACACCACGCAGACGGATCTGGACGCACGTCACGAAGCAGACAAAAAATTGGAACATGCAGCTTTCGAAAGGTTCGTGAGCAGAGACGCATCGTTGGGTGAACGGGTCGCCGCACTGGGTACCACCATCGCCATGAACACAAAACAAAAATTGGGGTGGGGTATATAAATAACATCCAGTAAAAAAAAAAAACATGGCTTGCATAACTGATTTGCCGCACGAACTACTATCTAAAATATTCAAAAAGGTAGTTAACGGAGATGTTAATAAACTTGTGATCATAGCTAAAACGACGCCGGCATTTCACATGGGATGCGAAATAGTTCTCAAGGACCGTCTTCGGGAGATCAGTGGAATGAGGTGCGGTGATCTCTACACTCTTCTGTCGGCCGCGGGGGAGAAATTGAACGAGAGGTTGGACGAACTGCACGAGGCGAGGCAGGGGAGAAGACGGGACACCGATGATTGGAGAAAATCTAAGCAGGAGACGGAAGAAATCATCACGCACATCATCGCGTTTTCGGAAGCACGAACTTTCTTCCTCTGTTAAAAAAATATTCGATACAAAAAAAAAAATCTCGTGAAAAAATATATATATAAATAACACACATCGTGAATAAAAATTAAATTTCTCTCTAACACCCTGAAAATTTTTCTTTGATATGACGAGTGAAAAAATGAGTGACCTCCAAGCATTAAAACAAATGCTAAATTTATCAGTCGAGTATGTAAAAATTCTGGAATTGGAAGTCGACAAACCTTACACGATAACTTCCGGTTCAATCGTTTCTACCCAGTATGGTCCCAAGGTGCGTCTGTTGCTCAACGGACAATACAGTCTATTTTTACCAGATCGATACGCTATCATGTTATCCGACGAGAAGCTAGCTATCTTAATCGAGAACAAAACTCGAATCGTGTACAAGGGGACAAAGGAACTTCTTGGTAAGAAAACAAAGCATGTAATAGAATTTGTGTAACGGGGCTACGCGGAGTATATATAAAATAACATCCATTGAAAAAAAATCTCAGAACATTTATATATAAATAACATACCGTGAAAAAATAACACATAGAGCATCAACATGAAGCCCAAGGGTGTCGTGTACCAGATACCATATTCGAATCTAAAAAATCTAGGTGCCCTCGATGGGTTACTCACCAAGAAACAACGCGAGAAGAAACGTTCTTGCTTGTCGAAAGGACACGGAATGAAATTGCTGCTCAGCACACCTCAACTGAGACGCTTGCAGCGTTCGCGGAAACAGCAAAAGATCGGAGGTTTCATATTCAGCATCCCGGCCATCCTGGCAGCATTGGGGGCCGTTGGAAGTTTGGCCGGCGGAAGTGCCGCCATCGCGAAAACCGTCATCGACTCGAAGAAGAACAAGCCGGAATTGGAAGAACAGAAACGTCACAACCTGGCCATGGAGAAGAAAGGGGGGAAGGGCGTGATGAAGAAGTTTAAAAAAAAGAAACAACAGCACTCACCAACCGAGACATTGAATCTCTGATCGAACCGTTACAAATCAAACACTTCAGAGGAGTTTTCATGTCCGACTCGTTACCTTCAAGCGTTAAAAGAAGAGAATGCGGAGTAGTCAACTTGGACGGTCAAGAAAATCCAGGCACGCATTGGATATGTTACCACAAAAATAATGATAAAGCATTCGTTTTCGATTCTTTCGGAGGTGTTCCACCTACAAATTTAATTCATTATCTGAAAACGAACAAAACCTCTATATACTACAACGACGAACGCATTCAAAATTTCGGAGACGTGAACTGCGGTCATCTCTGCCTCTCCGTGCTCGCGTTTCTCTCTAAAATAAATAACCCTACGATCGAGGATTTCCAGAAAGCATTGTGGAACCTCAAACAGCATCACTAGGATGGGCGTGTTCCATCTCACGAGCGAATCTTCGATCTTGAAACTCACGCTGCACGACGACATCGTCTATCCTAAATCCGTGGCTCTGCGTGCATTCTACAGCATGTACCTCATACCTAACGTCACGCATCACAACAACAAAATTAGCGTCGGAAGCGAACACATCGTCGTCACGCCAGGCCAATACAATCTTTCCACTTTGCAAGCTCAGTTACCCAAAGGCACGTACCTTTCTCAAAATTCGGTCACTCACAGAGTGGAAATCGTGTCGGCGACGGAGACCGTGGACCTGGGCACCATGGGAGAACTTTTAGGTTTCGAGAACGACACCAAACTCGAAGCTGGCATCAAGCACGTAGCAACCAACATTCCTAAATTCTTGGCCATCGAGACTCTGAACGTGCACTGCAACGTGGCCGAAGGCATGATCACAAAATCTTCGGACGGATTAGGAAGTCACAAGCAGACGGGAATCATAGCCACTTTCAAACCAAGTTCCGAGTTCATGGAACCGATCATCTACACGCCCTCTTCGCCGATCTATTTTCCAGTATGTCGCAACCGCATAGACGACATAGAGTTGGTGGTGACGAACGAGAAAGAAGAGGTGGTGGATTTCGCAGGTGCAACGACGACGGCCATCGTGGAGATCAACGTATAATAAATAACACGCATAGTGAAAATGGAGCAAATCGAAAGTTACGAATTGCAATCTTTCCCTCCCAACCGTCGCACGTTCGCCAATCTCAACGAGGCGAACAGGGAGATCGAATACGACGTGGACGTAGGCGACGGGTTTGTTCATCCTCACAGAGCGGACCTCTACCTTCAATTCGACGTGGTGAAGAAGGAAAGCGGAGACGCGTTTCCCGCAGCAGCAAACTTGATACTCGTGGACAACTTCGTGCCTCACCTGTTCTCGCAGGTGGAGGTGAGGAAACACAACACCGTCATCGACAGAATAGATTATCCAGGCATCACGTCGACGGCAGTGGGAACGTTGAAATTATCCAAAACGGACGCAGCATACTATCAAGCGGGGGGATTCGAAGCGGGGACCAAAATATCGACGAGAAGTCACACGGCGCTCTTTCCCATGCGTCTGCTGCCTGGTTTCTTCTCCGACTACAAGGAGATCATGTGGAAGGGAGGACTGAGGGTCACGTTTCGAAGAGCGGCCAACGACAACGACGCACTGATGCGATACACCAACTTGAACGCCGACGGCACGCCGATAGCCAACACTTTACCCGAAGCGGCGAAATGCGTCATCCGGAGCATGGAATTGAGAATGCCTGTGGTGGAATACGAAACGAAATACGCCCTCAAGCACAAAGCGGAGATCTTGAAAAGTCCGCAGGTGGCGATTCACTTTCACGGTTACCAGTGCGTACAGAAGGTGGCGTCGGGAAGTCACATGGAATTCGACGTGACGACGCAGTTCAACAACATACAGTTCGACATGCCAGATTTCGTCGTAGTGCTTTTTCAGACCGGGAGGGACAAGAATCAGGAAAAAGATTCCAGCAAGTTCGACGACTGCAAGATCAAGAACGTTTATCTCAAGAATGGTAGGAACGAAGTGTTCCCGCGCGAGAATTACAACCTCGACATGACCAAAAACGATTACCTCAAACTTTACGAAGCGTTCTCGGCTTACAAACGCGTGACCGAGGGAAGCGTGGACATGTACTACACGCCCAGCGAATTCAAAACCCACAGACCCATGACCGTCATCAACACGACGAAGAGAAAGCAGGTGGTGGTCAACGATCGAACCAACATCAAGATCGTCTGCGAGTTCCACGATGCCTTGCCCGAGGATACCCTATGCAGTGTCATCCTGATTGCAGAGAAGTCCTTCGCCTACGACGTGAAGAACGAGAGGGTCACAGAGCAGTTTTAACATGTTTAACATCTTTTCTTGCACAATAAGAAATTTTTGGTACTAGCACAATCAGTTACAATGGCACAGTACGAATTTCACTAGTTCAGATCAGTTACAATATCAATTTCATTAGTTATCAGTTACAATATCTTTTTTTTGCATTATAGCACGAGAGACAAATCAGAAAATTTGCACAAAAAAATTTGTTGTTGTTTTTACACAAGAAAATTAACAATAAAATTCTTTCTTTTTTTATCGTTTCAGATGCTGTCGAAAAATCAAAAACACATACACACACACTAGAAAAAAAAAGCATGCAACCTTATTTGTAACACACACACATACATTCTCCATCTTCATCAAGAAAATATTATAATAAACATAATTATTTTTATCTATATCTCACAATAAAACTCTATATCCAAAAATATTACAACATCAAAATAACACTAGAGTCGTTAGTACACGTTGCATGCATTACGGAGGTCCTCTGTAGAGTTTCATGGAAGTTTGAGAAAAAAAAAACACGTGAAACTCTACAGAGGTGTGGTTATCTAGAACCGCAGCCGTTAGAAAACCTTTTACTTTTTTTTTTGGTTGGGCACCACGCACCCTGGCGAGGTTATAGGGGCCAGGAATCCTAAAAAACAACAATTATTATTTGTTTGTTTGCGTCACAATACGGAAATAATAAAAGGCACGCGCGTGCGCGTGTGTGGCACATCGTTCCCCCCGAGAGAGGTTTACAAAGGTCACGATATATATAAACATTGGCCTCTCTCTTTTTTTTTTTTTTTGGGACTTGGAAAAAATTTACAATAAGGTGCATTCGCTCACCACTGTTGCCAGCTATAAATCTCTCTCTCTCTTCATCTTACAGCAACGTTGGCATCTCTATTTTTTTTTTAGTTGTAAGTGGGTTGCCAACACACTCTAGTTAATAATACTACATATTATACACACACACGCACACACATACTGTGTTGCCATCCACCCATCTCTCTCTCTTTTACGGCAGTGCGTGTTTGTTGTCGGCTCTCCTTGCCCAGTGTGTGTATGTTACGCCAGTATATAAATTGGCTAAGCCTAAAAAAAAAATAGTAGCTTTTGCTAAGTAGGAAGAAAAAAAAAGCTGTAGGTAGGTGTTGGCAGCACTATCAGTTGTTTAATTCCCCCTCTCTCTCTCCTCTCTCTTTTTTGTAAAAGGCTATGGCAAAAGTACCAGTAGGTTGGCAAAAATTGCTTTATGCACTGTAAGGCAAGCCTCAAGCAAGGTTGCCAGCTCCTTGCTTTAGGTTAGGTTAGACCAAAAAAAAAAGCTTGGTGATTTTTTCGAGTAAGGTGTTGGCAACACTGCGAGAAAATGGGGCTTATGCCTTACAAGAGCAAACCATTAAGGCGAGCCCCACCGAGCCCCACTTTCGGTTGCAGAACCGGGCCACCTGCACTACTCTAATTTTAAGTATTTATGGTTAACATAATCATATGCAGATGCAAATTCAAGCGTGAAAATAGCTGAGTCAGTGTCATTCTTCTCTTCATATGTTGCTATTATATCTGTAGTTATCATTAATGCTTTGTGTATGGTGCCAACACTTCGCATTCCATATTGTGTGTTACCTACTAACAATGACATATATGATTTTCACCTATTTCATATTATTTTTATTAATATTTTACTCAACATTCATTAGATTAATTGGTCTGTAGTCATTAATTGTTATCGGTTTCTATACCTTAGGTATTAAAACAGTCACTCCAGTACTACATTTTTTTCATATCTTAATTTTGTGAAATAACTCTTGAACCCACTTAGTCACTGTGGGTCCTATAGTAGGCTATATCTTTTTATAACCTTCACTTGTAATACCATCGATACCTGGTGATACACTTCCACGTAAACTGAAAACCGCTTTAGTTATTTCATCCTGAGTAAACTCTTTTTCTAATATATTTCTATCTTCATGTTGAAGTATTGTGGGTATATTATTTATTATTATGTTGCCATCTATTATGCCGATTGCATTATAATTTCTTTCTCATGTTTATTTTTAATTTTGTTTATAATTTTTCTCTTACCTCTATTTCTTTCTTGTTTTATACGTATGATATAATGTTGGGCCTCCCCGATGGTAGCGTTTTCGCCTTGTAATCAAGGGGTCTCGGGTTCGATACCCGGCGGAGACACAAGTGGTTCGGATCCAACTTTAAACTGTAGGTCCAGTCCCGATTAGCCTTACAGTGCATAAAGTGGACTTAAAACACTAAATCAACAACAACATGATATAATGTTGTTGTTTCTCCGTGATCAAAGGGCTGTACCTTACTTCTTACTTGAACATCTTTTATTTTATTTCTATGGAATCCTAATAATATCACCTGAACATGCTTAATTTTATCTTGTACTGACTTACCTTGCAATACTTGATATTTGAATTCATGCTAAACACTATAGTAAAAATTGTACATACCATTTCTGTCTTGATATTTTTGTTTTCCATACTTTCCTCATGTAATAAAGAAGTTCCGTCGGCCTTTCTACCGTCCACATGCAACCATCGAGAGATGGATGCCAATTAGCGAAGGTAATGAAGAGAGATGCAGATCCGAATATGTAAAACGTATGCTTTTCCATCTCTCCACTTCTAACCAACGATCCGATTATTGACTGACAATGCTGCATTCCATAGAGAACAGCTTCATTGTTTCAAGCTGCATACCGCTGAGTATGTAATTCTGGCCTCGACACATCCTGTAGGGATTTTCCGTACAGGATAGAGGCTCTTGTCCTTTCATCGAGAAGTACGAACAAAGGTTCTGGAATGAGTATAAAACATCCTGCAAGGTCAAACTCGCTCTCAGTTGGCATTAAGAATTGGTAAGGTGTAAGTCATTTATTCCATGCCAAATCAACACAGATATGTGCAATTTCCAACCTGACCATCTCCGATTTTCATGAAATTTGGGGAGTTGAGACTATACATGGAAATTATTAACTATGAATTTTTTTTAATCTCGTGCGTCTTGTAATTTTTAAATTACACTGGGGAACAGTGAAATTGCGGCACAGTGTTTGAGAGCTAATTTAGGGCAATTTTATGCTGCTGAATAATGATATAATAATATATTTCCTGAATTGGCTCTAATTTATGAAATAAATGCAACTAAACCAAAATGGCGGAAACATAAGACATACATATAAATGAACTTCCAACAACAATTTAATATTTCTTTTTGTGATTACAATCATTATTATAAAAATAAATTTATATAGGCCTATGATCAAAATAATTAAGAAAATATGTACACAATGAAGTAACAAACTATGTGAAACGTTTTCTATACGATTTCCTGCTGTATTGCTTTTTAGGACAAGCTCTCTGTAAGCTCCAACAGTAGTCGGCCATCACGTAGCGATCCCACTGTCCCTGGTACTTTTCTTCCATTATCCTTATATCCTGATGGAACCTTTCTCCCTGTTCTTCACTAAAATCACATCTCAGGGAATCTGTCAATGTGGCTATGTAGAAAATGTATCTTCACACTCATATTAGCTCCCAATTTCTCAAAATTTTTCAACATATTTCCAACTATATCGGGGTACTTTTCTGCTCTGTGATTCCCCAAAAAGTTTTTGACGACGGCTCAGCCAGGCCTCAGATTCGATGTAAGAGATGTAAGTTGTAAAATTGGCATAATTTATAACTGTACGAATGTGTGGTGGTCCGTCAAAGATTCCTGCCTTCAATTTTTCAATACTTAGTCCTGGAAAAGTGTGGCATATATATTTGAAACAATCACCACTTGTATCTAAGGCCTTGACAAACTGTTTTATCAACCCAAGATTAATATGCAGTGGCGGAAGGATGATTTTGTCCCTATCTATCAGCGGTTCATGAATGATATTAGCTTTTCCCACTAATATTTTCCCTTGGGGGCCAAACTTTTATCGTCCAATGCTTTTCTCTAGCACGACTATCCCACAAACATAGAAAACAGGGATTCTTTGTGTACCCACTTTGCTGTCCTAGTAAAAAAAAATCACCATCTTCAAATCCACACACACACGAGTCACTTATGTTCAGCATATTCAATTTTTTTCTAAAACCATTTTTATGTTTTGGTATTCTTCCTTAAGGTTTGTTGAGTGTCCGATATATTGCCTAGCAATGCTTCATAAGTTGCCTAGCAACAATTTACAAATAAATAAATAAGTTTCTTATGGGAATTTCAGCCCATTATCAAATTTTGATATTACCTAGAAAAGCGTAGAGTAATTTTGCCTCCTACATTTTCCATGGTGTGTTTATTTTTATAACTGGAGTCAATTCAACTGAACCAATCATACAATTGGCAATCATAGCTGTTTTGTGTGCTGAAACTGTTATTAAACTTTATGCCGCAAAATAAAATCTTTTTTTTTGTTCCCCAGTGTTATTCAAGGTCAAAGTCCGCATAAATTGCCCTTTTTGAGCCCGCTTAGCTATACTAAATGTGCTGTAACTCCGCCACTATTTTGCCTAGGAAGCTCAAATAATGCTTATTGTACAGGGAATTAAACACGCTTTTCAGTGATATATAACAGGTCTACCTTTGGATAAAAATATAATTTTGTCAAGTAACCTTGACCTCTGACCTTGAATATCTCAAAACATGTCATCACCAAAAATCGTGGAAAAATATATTTGGTCCCTCATGCCATTCTATAAAACATATCAAAAAATCATTCTGGGACTGCAATGGGATCAGAAGATACAAAATAATATGTGTAACTATGTGACTGATAAAAGCCCCATTACATGAACTATGACGAGTCAAAAGTCCCTTAACACCCTCTACAAAATGTAAAGGAGTTATCCTGGTCATGAAAGAAATAGGTTAGGCACAGGGAGATCCGTATGCTGTGTGTGTCAAGCGCAAGTCCGGCACATTGTTGAACGCCATATTGAAGTCAACGCAAACATTTCAAAGGAAAGGGTGTGAAGTGATATACAAATCAGGCTAGAACTTCACGAGAAATGAAACGGCGAAGGAATGGTTCCGGGTCACTTTAAGTCCTACATTACCAATTTACGACACTTATATAGCAACTTAAGTGTCATGAAGTAACTGTAAAAGTAACTGTTGAAACGTTACTTCTATGAAAAAGTAACTATGTTCCAGTTAAAGCTTCTTGATTTTAAAGCAACTAGTTACAGTTACATTTCTTCAAAAAAGTAACTGTTACTTGTAACTAGTTACTTCCAAACACTGCAGGCTCATACCGGCCCAATTCGATCACTGATCACAACATACAAATATTTAGTTACGCAATTTATGACGACTTAGTACAGTGGCGTCACTTTATATAGGTTCGTGGGGCTTGAGCCTATGCAGTGATTTACGTGATTTTGGTGAACTCATAATTCAAGTGTTTGAGCCCACCCAATGTTCTTGAAAAGTAGGCGCTATCTCTCCTTTAGATGCTATGTAATAGTTATTTTATCACACTTCTGGTGTTTTACAAGTTCCTTCGTATCAAATACTAAAACTGGGCTGTGTTTCTGACGTATGTTGCATCGCTTCGTTGTTTTATCCTGTTCGAGAGCTTGTTCAGATCTCTTTTGGTTTTTATGTGTCTTATAAAAATAAGTCAAGATGGATCCCGATCAACTCGTAAGGTTCAGGTTTGAAGGATTGGTAAATATTTGGGGAAGTAGTAATTTATGATCATATTAGCTATATTTTTTAGACACTCTACAAGTACTAAAAGTACTGTCATTTTATGTACAAAAACAAAATGCTGCAGTCCTTCGAGCAAATCAAGAAATTGACATGGCTACTTTTCAAACATTGAAAACGATTGATTCACCATGTAGGAGGACGGTGGTTCAGGAGTTAGATTGATTGACTGATTGATTTGGTGTTTAAGTCCAATTTATGCACAGTAAGGCTAATCGGGACTGGACCTGGGATATGAATCACTGTCTACCTCCACCGGGTATCGAACAAGGGACCCATTGATTACAAGGCAACGATGCTACCACTGCGCCTTCGGAGAGGCTCTTTCAGGAGTTAGAGGAAAACCATATGCATTTATTTCAAACATTGGTGTACAATATGATAGCTGGTTTCTTTTCGCATGTAGTCCTAATAAATGTTTCGTTTGTTTCTCCTCAGATAAACAGTGGTTAGTTCATATAGGGTTACTCGTCTCACAAAATATTCATGACATTTATTATCATTTATATTGTTTTGTCATAAGTATAACAAGAATAATTGTTCAATTCATTGTACATCATCGTTCAAAATCACTTAAGAGATGTATTTTAATATCAGTGCATCTCCTAACATGATTACTCTCTACATCATATATAATTTACCTTGGGCAGAAATAATAAATTTGATATAATCATCACTCATCATTCATTATCATTTACCTTTCATTATTATTCATCATATATCATTACTCACTCATGGTCAGCAGCAAGCACATAAATCCATATGAAATAAAAATGTAAGAAGCCTGATATATACGTATTATCATAATCATAGTCAGCACTCATTTTCACGGTCACCAGGATTCGAACCTGGGACCATAAGCAATGCCCATTAACTACGATGATTATATTAATTCAAGATAAAACAAAGAGGATTATTCTAGCTACTTGGAGATCCGACTCTAACTACGTAAGCTCTGTAATCTACAACTCTTGCACTGCGATCTTACTTTTCGAACTCCATAATAGTGTCTTTTGTACATTAATAGAAAAACCATTAATTCCAAACTCCAACGTCTGTATAAATTATCTGTGACTCATATCCGGCAGAAACGCATATATAAAATACAACAAAAGGGTTAGGTTAGGGTAAAAACGGAATACATAATAGTATCTTTTGTGCACTAATGGTAAACCATTAATTTTAAACTCACACGTGTGCATGAGTCATCGATGACTCATCTCCTCCTCCACCCGCCGACACGTGGCCCTAGATTAATTAACAATAGCGTCACCCCTCGATAAGGAATGAAAAAAACCATTAATGTCAATTAAAAGGTCTATTGTTAGGCGTTAAAGATTATTGATACTACTAACATATAGATAGATAATTATATCTTTATCTATATTGATAATTATAAATATAGATTGAAATATATATAGAAAGTAAAAGATAAATATAGATATAGATAAATTTAGATAGATGTAGGTAGTTATAGATTTAGATAGAGATAAAAATATAGATATATATATAGATAGATATTTATATATAGTTAGATATAGTTACAGATACAAAGAGATATAGATTTAGAAAGATATAGAAATAGATATATATTGATATATATATATATATATATATATATATATATATATATGTAGATAGTTATTAATATAGATTAAAATATATTTTGTGATATATTTAAATATAGATAAAGAGACAGAGAAATGTATATATAAATAGATATAGATTTAGGAAGATATAGATAGATATAATCTAGATAAGAATAGATATAGATTAATGTAGATAGATAATTATATCTTTATCTATATTGATAGTTATAAATATAGATTGAAATAGATATAAAAGTAATAGATAAATAAAAATAAATTTAGATAGATGTAGGTAGTTATAGATTTAGATATATATAGATGTGGATAGATATAAATATATATAGATATATGTATAGATAGATGTAGATATAGATAGAAAAGCTACATATAAAAATAGATATAGATGGATAGATATAGATAGAAAATTATATTTTTATCTGTATTGATAGATATATATAGATTGAAATAGATATATTTATTTAGATAGATGTGGATATAGATAGATGATTTATATATATATATATATATATAGATAGTTATAAATATAGATTGAAATATACTTATACATAGATAGAAATACATATAGGTGAAG
Source organism: Lepisma saccharinum (assembly GCF_977018435.1). Lineage (NCBI taxonomy): Eukaryota > Metazoa > Arthropoda > Insecta > Zygentoma > Lepismatidae > Lepisma > Lepisma saccharinum. The sequence continues at coordinate 76,922,445 of NC_139230.1, forward strand.
AAATAGATATATATAGATATATATATATATATAAAGATATAGAGATTTAATTATAAATAGATATAAATTTAGGAAGATATAGATGCAGATAGATATAAATATTGATAGATAAAGATACATATAATATAGATATAGATACAGATGAATATAGATATAGAGATATTGATATAGAAATATAGATATACAGCTAGATATAAATAGATATGGAAATAGATAGTTATATATATGAATTGAAATGGATATAGAGTTAGATATATGTAGATATAGAAATAGATAGTTATAGACATACATGATAGAGATACATATAGATATATAGATAGATATAAATATAATTAGATTTAGATATAGATATAAATTTAGATAGATTTAGATATAGATATAGAAACATATAGAAATAAATATATATTAAGATAGATGTAGATATAGATAGATTATGTATATATTTATGTAGATAGTTATAAATATCGATTGAAATAGATATAGAGTTAGATATATATGGATATAGAAATAGATAGATATGGACATAGATGATAGTGATACATATTGTTATAGAAAGATATAAATAGATATAGATATAAATATATATATAGATAGATATATATTGATAAATATATAGAGATCGATACTTGACTTACTTGACTTAATTTCTGTTGTTCCCTGTGGAACATAGGGCATCTACAAAGCATCTCCACCTGGTCCTACTGACGGCAATTCTCTTCACTGCATTCCAGCTCTTTCCTTCCTCCAAGGCCTCAGCGTGAACAGATATTCGCACGTCTGTCTAGGCCTCCCTCTTTTCCTTCTTCCCTGCGGGTTCCAGTCTAGTGCCTCTCTCTCGACAGCCTCATTTTCCTTCCTCAACGTATGCCCTATCCAATTCCTTTTTCGCCGCTTTATTTGCATGGACACCTCGGTTTCTCCAGATTTTCTCCAAAGTTCTTGGTTTTGAATCACTTCTGGCCAAAAGATATTCAAAATTTTTCTCAGGCAGCGATTGATGAAGGTCTGTAATTTAGAGGTAATCGTTTTTGTTACTTTTCATCTCTCAGACCCATACAACAGTACAGACTTAACATTACTTCGAAAAATACGAAGTTTGGTCTTCATAGATATATTCTTGTTTTTCCATACTGGATAGAGCCTCACAAAGGTACCATTTGCTTTTTGGATTCGTTTAGAAACATCCTGTGCAGCCCCTCCGTCTTTTGCCACCACGCTACCCAGGTAAGTAAAGCTATCCACATTTTCAATAATCTCTTTACCAATATTAAACGGGGGTTGTTTTTGTGGAGTTAATCCTCAGTGCCTTGGTCTTCTTGGAGTTAATCACAAGTCCTGCTTTTTTTGCACTTTCTATCAGATCTGCTAGTTTTGTTTGCATATCATCATGTGCTTCAAATAAGAAGCACAAATCGTCTGCAAAATAAAGGTCTTCTAGTCTGTTAGTCAATCCCCATTGGATACCACGTCTTTTCCCTCCTATTACATTCCGCATCACTGCATCGATCACGATCAGGAACATTTTAGGTGATAATATACAACCTTGTGTCACTCCAGACTGCACATCTATTGGTTCAGATACACGGCCTTCATGTATAACTCTATATGTATAATCACGGTACGTTTCTCGGATAAGATCAAGAATTTTTGTGGGCACTCCATATCGTTTCACTTCCTACCACATTGCATTTCTGTTGAATGCTTTCTCGAAGTCAACGAAAACTGTATAGAGACGAGATGACCATTCTATACATTGCTCCATAATTATCCGCAAGGTGTTAATTTGATCAATACAGGAGCGATTTGGTCGAAACCATGCCTGTTCTCTTCTGAGTCTCAAGTTAACATGCTCTTTAATTCTGTTTAGAATAACTCTAGTCAAAATCTTACTCGGAATGGAGAGAAGTGCTATACCTCTCCAGTTGTCACACTTTGATGTATCCCCTTTTTTCGGTAGCTTCACCTCCAGTCCTTAGGCATCACTCCCTCTATCCATATCTTCTCAAATAAGGGCTGCAACATATTTGCTGTGGTGTTTATATCACTTTTCATCACTTCCGGTGGTATGTTGTCGACACCAGCTGCTTTACAATTACGTACCTTTCTCAGAGCCTGTTTAATCTCTCCTAATGTTGGAACATCCGTCCTAATTCTTACACTGGGGCCAACATCACCATCATTCTCATCTTCCTCTTCCCCCTGGTCTATCTGAGCATCCACAGAGCGATTAAGGGTTGCAGCGAAGTGCTCCCTCCAACGTTTCAGTTGGTCCCCAGTATTCGTAAGGAGGATACCATCTTTACTTCTCACTGGTCGATTTCTCTGCATCTGTTTCCTTGACAGAACTTTTTTAATTTTGTATAGTTCCTTAAGATTCCTCTTTTTTGCTGCTTCCTCCGCCTGCTGAGACAGATTGTCTACCCAATTTCTTTGATCCCTACAAACACTACTCTTTACTTCTCGGTCCTTCTCTGTATACTTTGTTTGCAATTCTGCCTTCCTTGCCCTTGTCCTGCTTGAGTTCATTGCCTCCTTAATTACTTTTTGCTCATTAATCCTTTTACAGGTCAGAGTCATCCAATCTTTTTTCCTCCTATCCTTAAAGCCCAGAACCTTTTCACTTACTTCTGCGAAGGCAGATCGAATTTTTGTCCATTCTCTTTCAATTGTTTCATTCTGCTCACTTTCATCGGTCAATACTTGGAACCGATTTCTCAGTTCAATCCTGAAGGTTTCGTGGATATTCTTATTCTTCAACTTACTAACATCATACCGCTTACTTGTCTGTTCCATTCTCTTCTTCTCAGCTTGAATTTTCATTTTAAAGTTAGCCACTAACAAATGATAATCACTCCCAATGTCCGCACCTCTCTTGTTTCTTACATCCTGTAGCGAACGTCGCCACCTCCGTCCAATTGCCACTTGGTCTATCTGGTTTTCTGTTCTATGGTCTGGTGATACCCACGTTACCAGTAGTGGGAAAGGCCATATTATAAACTCGAGAAATGATGAGCCCCCCTCAGGCAGATTTGGCTACACTTAAAACAAGTTCAACATGCCCATATGAGCTTTTTGCTCAAGTGTGGAACCCTGTCTAATCCAAGATTTTTGTAAAAATGCCCTCGGGAATTTCCCGTGAAATGATGACCCCCTCAGATTGATTTGCCCGCACTTACAAAAGTTGCATCAGCCAGATTGTTGTCCATAAGCTTGTTAAAAATATGCCTCTTTTGATATTGTTTTGGATACACTTGAAATTAAGCCAAGATGCTCATAAAACCCACATACACCCACACCCACCCACACCCACCCACACACACATACACACACACACACCCATACACACACACACACACACATATGTTTACTTCTGGTTTATTTCTATTGCATCATGTTGTGCAACAAATTATTATCCAATATTATGCAACAAATTATAAGGCAAGAGTTCTTGCATCATGCTGTGCAACAAATTATTATCCAATATTATGCATGTGTTGTTTTCTGATTGGTTAATTATGACATAATGTGATGATGTGTTATATTCTGATTGGTTCATTGTTTCAGTTTTAATCCGTGCTTAGGGTATATAAAGAGATTTTGCATTACATATCAGCCAGTATTGTGAGAGTGGCTGAGGAGTACAGATGTGTTGTTACAGTGCTTCTCATACTACAGGCCTGTTTGGTTTAATATATAACATTTCTTATTATTCATATTAAATATATTTCTGGTAAATTGAACAAAAGGGATTATATTTTGTATAAAAAATCTGATATTTGTTACATCCAGCTTGTTTGTTGTAATCCACTCATATTTTGAGTCAGGCTTATATCTGTCCCAGCCTGTTATACAAAAATCAATACATAACACACAGTGTTAGGTCATTGCCTTTCTAGGACATGCATGTCTGTGCAGGCATTTGTGGAAGGTTAGTGTAGATCAATATTTATTCTCTTTTTCCACTTGTAGGCTATTAGCTTTACAACCTGGCATAGTAAGCATAGAGTTTTGATTAAAACCCAAGAAATTTTATATAATAAACCGATGATAAAAAATTAATAATAATATTAATAATAATTAATAATATTAACATTAAATATATACAAGAAATATACAAAGCACACTGCTGAACTCAACTTATATTTTTTATTCAGTATAAAGTTTTGAATTGAAGCCCAGGAAATTTTATATAATAAACAACAACAAAAATGTCGAATCAAAAATATTGTAATCAATGCAATAAGAATATATCCAGCCCCAATTGGGCTAGGCATCAAAATAATTGTGTTCTAGATAAATGCAGAACCCCTACAACAACATGCCCCAAATGCCATAGAAAATATAGCATGGAATATTTCACTTATAAACATAAAGGTACTTGTTCTGCACAGTCATCAACATTGCCCCCACAACCATCTACATCTGGTCTGAAAAGGAAGCTTGAAACACCTGTTAATGCTGGACCAGCAAAGCAGCCATGCTATGCACCACCTATCCATAGCAGTTTTAATGGCCAACTTAGGGATCACCGGTTTGTATCAGAGCCAAAATGTGACATTAAGAATTTTTTGAACAGTATAAATCCAGATGTGCAGGCAATTCTAAATGCACAAAATGGCTCTTATAAGCTGTCCCTCAAATTGTTTACACAATATAAGAAGCCAAATGGCACAAAATTTACACAGCCCCACATAACAGAAACTGTACCGGTATATTCAAATGCAAATTCAGACAAAATAATAAGCAGTTTGATAGATCAATTGAATATTAAACACTCTGAATTTGCTGGAAAAGAGTCTGGATGGAGCCTATGCGGATCTCCGCACAAGCTCTATGTTAATATTTCTGAATTCAGCCCATTACAAGGATCTACATATTTGCCATTACCTGCCAATATTAAAAACAAACAAGCCGTGGTTAATATAAAAAATAATGATGAGAAATGCTTTTTGTGGTGTATGTTAGCTGCTTTGTATCCAGTTTTAAGGCATCCTGAGAGAATAAGTTATTATAAACAGCATGAACATGATTTTGATGATGCTATGGAGGGTTTAGAATATCCAATGTCTGTTCAGAATATTGATAAATTTGAAAAAAAGGGCAGGGATATCAATGGTAAACAATTATCTATTAATGTATTTATTTGTTCTACTGGCCGTGGCAATTGCTTGATAGATCCTCTCAGAATCAGTACACTTGATGATGATTCTGCTGTTCCGATTGATCTGCTCTTAATTGAAGGGGATGACACACACCATTACACTCTGATACACAGTCTTGAAGCTTTAGTCAGAAAACAACAAGGCAAATCCAATACAATATTCAAGTTGTGCAGAAGATGTTTGACTGTATTTGATGGTTAAAAAATAATAAATGGGGTTCGTGAAAGGAATGCAGAAATTGCTAAAAACAAGTTAATTGAGCATCTGAAATACTGTGGCAACCATAAACCTGTTCATATGGTGATGCCTAATCCAAATGAAAATGCCAAATTCAAAAAATTTGAAGCCTTGTTGGAACACCCAGCATATATAGTCTGTGATTTTGAATCAAACCTCAAACCCCTTGCATTCTGCAGCCCAGATCCTGATGAATCTTCAAGTACATCATACCAGCTACATGAACCTTCTAGTTTTTATTATGTAATTGTACAGGATGGTGTTGTTAGTAAAGTATATTTATACATGGGAGCAGATGCCATCAAAGAATTTGCACATAGAATAGAAAATGAGTGCCATGACATAGCATCTAATGTCTTATTAAAATCAAAACCCATGTTGCCTTTAACAGAGGATCAGAATGAAGATTTCAACAATGCAGAAAAATGCCCGGTATGTGATTCTGAATTTTCAGATACAAATATCAAGGTGCATCACCATTCTCATACAGATGGTAAATTCTTAATGGCCCTGTGTAATAGCTGTAATATTAATATCCAGAGACCAAAATGTGTCCCTATATTTTGCCATGGTGCATCTAATTATGATTTCCATCATCTGATCAGGTACGAGGGGTTTAACAAGCAGAATTTAAATATTTTAGCAGAAAATAATGAAAAATATATTGCCATTAGCAAAATAATTAAAGTTAATGGTGTTTCTATTCACTTAAGAATCTTGATTCCTACAGAATTCTGTCTGCTAGCCTGGCTACACTGGCCAGTCAATTATCTGATGATCAATTCAAAATCACATGTGCTTTGTTTCCAAATCAGGACCTGAAATTAATTAGGCGGAAGGGTGTATACCCATATGACTATGTTACAGATTTTTTTAAATTTGATGAGTGTTCTCTGCCACCACAACAAGAGTTTTACAGCAAAATCAGAGCATCTGGAATTACTGATGATGATTATCACCATGCCCAGTTGATGTGGAACAATTTAAAATGCCAGACATTTGGTGATTATCACAAGGCATATTTAAAACTTGATGTGACCCTCTTAGCTGATATACTTCAGGCATTTAGAAAATCTTCCATTCAAAATTATAAGCTGGATCCAATGTAGTTTTACAGTGCTCCGGGCCTAGCATGGTCTGCAATGTTTTTAAACACTAAAATGCAATTGGATCTGATCCAGGATCAAGATATGTATCTGTTTATGGAACAATGTATAAGAGGAGGCATGGTGCAATGTTCTCAGAGATATGCCAGAGCAAATAACAAGTATATTCTCAATTATGATCCAGCACTGCCATCAAATTATATACTGTATGTGGATGCAAACAGCCTGTATGGTTATGCTATGATGGATAAACTGCCATATGCAGGGCTTGAGTGGGTTGAAGATTTCAATATTGAAGATCTTAAGGATTTTGATGACAGTAACTATGGCCTGTTCTTAGAGGTTGATCTGACAATTCCTGATGATTTACACAACACATTTTCTGATCTGCCCCCAATTCCTGAGGTTGAGTGCTCACCTGGCTCTAAACAAAAGAAATTGATGATGACTCTAGAGCCAAAACAGGATTATGTCATATATTACAAAAACCTCCAGTTCCTGATGCATCATGGTGTTCAAGTGACCAAAGTTGGCAAAGTTTTGAGGTTCAGGCACTCAAGATGGTTGAAACCATATATTGATACAAACACAGTGCTTCAAACATCTGCAATGAGCCAATTTGATAAGACCTTGTTTAAATTGATGGTCAATTCTGTGTATGGCAAAACAATAGAAAATGTCAGAAAATATACTGATGTTAAATTAATTACTGACCCCAGCCGGAGCAAAAAATTGATAGCAAAGCCAACTTCAATTACAGAAGAATTTATGATGAAAATATGGCACTTTTCAACATGAAAAAAAGAAAGATTAAGTTTGATAAGCCTATTTATGTAGGGGCTGTGATATTGGAATTGGCCAAATTACACATGCTGGAGCTCTATTATAATGTGTTGAAGCCTTTTTATAAGGATCGTGTAAAACTGATGTACATGGACACAGATAGTTTTATTCTTGATAATCAAACAGAAGATGTTTATCAAGATATAGCACAGCCTGAATTGTTTAAATATTTTGATACCACTGAACATTCAAAAATTAAACACCACAACGAAAAGGTGCCTGGCAAGTTAAAAGATGAGACACTTGGTGATGTTATTGTGGCATTTGCTGGGTTAAGGGCCAAGATGTACAGTTTTGAAACATGTAGTGGCGCTGTTGCCAAAAAGGCCAAGGGCATTGGCAGAGTGACTGTAGACAAAGAGCTTGAATTTGAAGATTACAAAAATTGCCTCAAATTATGTAGCACAATCAGAACATCAGAATCCAGAATTCAGAGTGTGGATCACTTGTTGACTACAAATATTGTAAGAAAAGTGGCTCTGGATCCACATGATGATAAGAGATGCATTTTATCATGTGGCATACATACTCTACCATGGGGGTCATTGTGATTTGAAAAGTGGTAATCAATGCCCAATTACAGAGCATGATTTGAAATAAATAAACATGCCTATGAACTTATTTGGGTTCAAAAAACAGGCTATTATGGACCTGCCAACACCACAACCCTCTTCTGATATGATATCTAAACTAAGTGCTTTGTTAATTATTCATCTGAACAGCATACTTACAGATGTTGATGATGAAACAGGTAAAACATTGTACATATTTAACAATAATTTAAATCATTACCAATTACCTGTAGGTGGTCAATTGCAATTTATTACAACCCCTGAGGGTAATGTCAAGATTTCAGTAGGGAGAAATATTGATAGAATTAAGCACTCAAACATGGTTTCTGGCACTGTATACACTGTTTCTGCTGGTGACTGCTTATATATTGAGGTCCCTGGATCCTATGACAAGCTTATACCTTTTTTATAGAATTAAGAATTAGATATTCAATAATAAATAACCACTAAAACAAAATGCCTAATGATATATTTGGCCATACAAGACATGAAGATCACAGTGATGAGATTCTGATGCTTGATGTCAGAGTGAAAAAATTAAGAAGTGATTTACAAGCTTTACAAACCACACTCAATGCCAGTCTTCAACTAGAAATTACAAATTTACAATCACAATGCATGGACCCTCTTCTTAAAATTGACTCAGAACTCAAAGTGCTGCTTCAGAAATATACTGATTTGGCTACATTGGATAATTTTCAAAATTTAGAGGAAGCTGTAGCAGCTCTTCAAGCCAAATTTAAGACCCAGGCCAGCAACTCTGAGCAATTGAAACAACAATTGGAAGAGCACATAAATAATGTCAAGACACAGCTCCAAACAATTGTCAAAAGCATAAAATCACAAGAAGATTTTGATCTAGTGATTTCCACTCTAAAGGAACAGATTCAATCACTGGAGATACCTAATCTGGACCCTCTGAACAATGCCATAGCCGAGATGGCAGAAGATGGCAAGTTGTTCATAAAATTTTCAAGTGTCTCAATTTTTTCTTTAACCTCGGCTATGCACTGTGTTTGTATCAATATATGGTTTCAACCATCTTCAGTGCCTGAACCTCAAAACTTTGCCAACTTTGGTCACTTGAACACCATGATGCATCAGGAACTGGAGGTTTTTGTAATATATGACATAATCCTGTTTTGGCTCTAGAGTCATCATCAATTTCTTTTGTTTAGAGCCAGGTGAGCACTCAACCTCAGGAATTGGGGGCAGATCAGAAAATGTGTTGTGTAAATCATCAGGAATTGTCAGATCAACCTCTAAGAACAGGCCATAGTTACTGTCATCAAAATCCTTAAGATCTTCAATATTGAAATCTTCAACCCACTCAAGCCCTGCATATGGCAGTTTATCCATCATAGCATAACCATACAGGCTGTTTGCATCCACATACAGTATATAATTTGATGGCAGTGCTGGATCATAATTGAGAATATACTTGTTATTTGCTCTGGCATATCTCTGAGAACATTGCACCATGCCTCCTCTTATACATTGTTCCATAAACAGATACATATCTTGATCCTGGATCAGATCCAATTGCATTTTAGTGTTTAAAAACATTGCAGACCATGCTAGGCCCGGAGCACTGTAAAACTACATTGGATCCAGCTTATAATTTTGAATGGAAGATTTTCTAAATGCCTGAAGTATATCAGCTAAGAGGGTCACATCAAGTTTTAAATATGCCTTGTGATAATCACCAAATGTCTGGCATTTTAAATTGTTCCACATCAACTGGGCATGGTGATAATCATCATCAGTAATTCCAGATGCTCTGATTTTGCTGTAAAACTCTTGTTGTGGTGGCAGAGAACACTCATCAAATTTAAAAAAATCTGTAACATAGTCATATGGGTATACACCCTTCCGCCTAATTAATTTCAGGTCCTGATTTGGAAACAAAGCACATGTGATTTTGAATTGATCATCAGATAATTGACTGGCCAGTGTAGCCAGGCTAGCAGACAGAATTCTGTAGGAATCAAGAAATCTTAAGTGAATAGAAACACCATTAACTTTAATTATTTTGCTAATGGCAATATATTTTTCATTATTTTCTGCTAAAATATTTAAATTCTGCTTGTTAAACCCCTCGTACCTGATCAGATGATGGAAATCATAATTAGATGCACCATGGCAAAATATAGGGACACATTTTGGTCTCTGGATCTTAATATTACAGCTATTACACAGGGCCATTAAGAATTTACCATCTGTATGAGAATGGTGATGTACCTTGATATTTGTATCTGAAAATTCAGAATCACATACCGGGCATTTTTCTGCATTGTTGAAATCTTTAATCTGTTTCTCTGTTAAAGGCAACATGGGTTTTGATTTTAATAAGATATTAGATGCTATGTCATGGCACTCATTTTCTATTCTATGTGCAAATTCTTTGATGGCATCTGCTCCCATGTATAAATATTCTTTACTAACAACACCATCCTGTACAACAACATAATAAAAACTAGAAGGTTCATGTAACTGGTATGGTGTAATTGAAGATTCATCAGGATCTGGGCTGCAGAATGCAAGAGGTTGGAGATTTGATTCAAAATCACAGACTATATATGCTGGGTGTTCCAACAAGGCTTCAAATTTTTTGAATTTGGCATTTTCACTTGGATTAGGCATCACCATATGAACAGGTTTATGGTTGCCACAGTATTTCAGATGCTCAATTAACTTGTTTTTAGCAATTTCTGCATTTTTTTCACGAACCCCATTTACCATTTTTTGACCATCAAATACAGTTAAACATCTTCGGCACAACTTAAATGTTCTATTAAATTTGTCTAGTTGTGTTCTGACTAAAGCTTCAAGATTTTGTATCAGAGTATATTGGTGTGTATCATCCCCTTCAATTAAGAGCAGATCAATCGGAACAGCAGAATCATCATCAAATGTACTGATTCTGAGAGGATCTATCAAGCAATTGCCACGGCCAGTAGAACAAATAAAAACATTAATAGATAATTGTTTACCATTGATATTCCTGGCCTTTTTTTCAAATCTATCAATATTCTGAACAGACATTGGATATTCTAAACCCTCCATTGCTTCATCAAAATCATGTTCATGCTGTTTATAATAACTTATTCGCTCAGGATGCCTTGAAACTGGATAGAAAGCAGCTAAAATACACCACAAAAAGCATTTCTCATCATTATTTTTTATATTAACCACGGCTTGTTTGTTTTTAATATTGGCAGGTAATGGCAAATATGTAGATCCTTGTAATGGGCTGAATTCAGAAATATTAACATAGAGCTTGTGTGGAGATCCGCATAGGCTCCATCCAGACTCTTTTCCAGCAAATTCAGAGTGTTTAATATTCAATTGATCTATCAAACTGCTTATTATTTTGTCTGAATTTGCATTTGAATATACCGGTACAGTTTCTGTTATGTGGGGCTGTGTAAATTTTGTGCCATTTGGCTTCTTATATTGTGTAAACAATTTGAGGGACAGCTTATAAGAGCCATTTTGTGCATTTAGAATTGCCTGCACATCTGGATTTATACTGTTCAAAAAATTCTTAATGTCACATTTTGGCTCTGATACAAACCGGTGATCCCTAAGTTGGCCATTAAAACTGCTATGGATAGGTGGTGCATAGCATGGCTGCTTTGCTGGTCCAGCATTAACAGGTGTTTCATGCTTCCTTTTCAGACCAGATGTCGATGGTTGTGGGGGGCAATGTTGATGACTGTGCAGAACAAGTACCTTTATGTTTATAAGTGAAATATTCCATGCTATATTTTCTATGGCATTTGGGGCATGTTGTTGTAGGGGTTCTGCATTTATCTAGAACACAATTATTTTGATGCCTAGCCCAATTGGGGCTGGATATATTCTTATTGCATTGATTACAATATTTTTGATTCGACATTTTTGTTGTTGTTTATTATATAAAATTTCCTGGGCTTCAATTCAAAACTTTATACTGAATAAAAAATATAAGTTGAGTTCAGCAGTGTGCTTTGTATATTTCTTGTATATATTTAATGTTAATATTATTAATTATTATTAATATTATTATTAATTTTTATCATCGGTTTATTATATAAAATTTCTTGGGTTTTAATCAAAACTCTATGCTTACTCTGCCAGGTTGTAAAGCTAATAGCCTACAAGTGGAAAAAGAGAATAAATATTGATCTACACTGACCTTCCACAAATGCCTGCACAGACATGCATGTCCTAGAAAGGCAATGACCTAACACTGTGTGTTATGTATTGATTTTTGTATAACAGGCTGGGACAGATATAAGCCTGACTCTAAATATGAGTGGATTACAACAAACAAGCTGGATGTAACAAATATCAGATTTTTTATACAAAATATAAGCCCTTTTGTTCAATATACCAGAAATATATTTAATGTGAATAATAAGAAATGTTATATATTAAACCAAACAGGCCTGTAGTATGAGAAGCACTGTAACAACACATCTGTACTCCTCAGCCACTCTCACAATACTGGCTGATATGTAATGCAAAATCTCTTTATATACCCTAAGCACGGATTAAAACTGAAACAATGAACCAATCAGAATATAACACATCATCACATTATGTCATAATTAACCAATCAGAAAACAACACATGCATAATATTGGATAATAATTTGTTGCACAGCATGATGCAAGAGCTCTTGCCTTATAATTTGTTGCATAATATTGGATAATAATTTGTTGCACAACATGATGCAATAGAAATAAACCAGAAGTAAACATATGTGTGTGTGTGTGTGTGTATGGGTGTGTGTGTGTGTATGTGTGTGTGGGTGGGTGTGGGTGGGTGTGGGTGTATGTGGGTTTTATGAGCATCTTGGCTTAATTTCAAGTGTATCCAAAACAATATCAAAAGAGGCATATTTTTAACAAGCTTATGGACAACAATCTGGCTGATGCAACTTTTGTAAGTGCGGGCAAATCAATCTGAGGGGGGTCATCAATTTCACGGGAAATTCCCGAGGGCATTTTTACAAAAATCTTGGATTAGACAGGGTTCCACACTTGAGCAAAAAGCACATATGGGCATGTTGAACTTGTTTTAAGTGTAGCCAAATCTGCCTGAGGAAGGCTCATCATTTCTCGAGTTTATAATATGGCATTTCTTGTGAGGAAATATAGTACCACCAATAACTAATTCATGGCTAGCACAAAAGTCCACAAAAAGTTGTCCATTCTCATTTCGCTCTCCTAAACCATGTTTACCCATGACATGCTCAAGGCCTTCGTTGTCTTGCCCAAGCTTTGCATTTAAATGTCCTCCAATTATTATGATATCCTTCCTTTTTTGCTTCTTTATTGTTTCATTGAGCTGCCTATAAAACTCTTGTTTATCTTCAGGCTCTGCTACTTCTGTGGGTGCATAACACTGTATCATAACGATGTTTCTGATAGTGGTTTTGAAATGTGCCACAATTATCCTCGCAGACACTGGATACCATTGAATAAGGCTCCTTTTTGCTTCCTTGTCCATCAATATACCCACACCATCACGGCTCACACCTTCACCCTCAGGTCTTCCGGAATATATGAATGTAACTCCTTCATGGGTATTTACCTCTCCAAACTCTGACCATCTGACTTCACTTATACCTAGGATGCTCAGACAATAGCTATTCATGCAGGCCACCGCCTGCCGTAGTTTTCCACTCTCCCTCAGGGTTCTTACATTACATATTCCAATTCTCGTTGACATTTTCAGGCCAAATGTCGTCGTCTTAGAATCAGTTCGGCTTCCTCTTGTTGATGTTCCTTTAATAGTGTGATTTAAAGTGTGCGGGTTATTGGCCCACAGCACCCGACCTTGGTGATGGGACTGCCACCTGAGCCTCCAAGCAGACTAATTTTCTGTTGGGGTATTTTCCCCTAGTCTTTTAGGATCCCTCCTCCACAAGTCAGTGGCTTTTTCTCATATTTATACTCAATGAGAATGAGTGCCTCTTCCGCCAGCTATGCCGTTCCAAAGGTCTCCTTCTCCGCCATAGTTGCCGTTGAGGTCTTCACCGTAACCCTGGCAAGGGGCCCTTACAAGGTACTACCAGCTGGTGCCAGCTGGCTGAAGGTTTTTTAAAAAAGAGGTGTTACTCCTCCTGATTCCTGGTTCTTCAGCCTCCTTCACCGTTGAGATGGCCATCCATCTTCTTCCGCCATTGGAGCCGTTGACCAGTAGGTTGCTTCTTAGTCTCACTCTTTACCACTAGCCTGCCCAGCATGGGAGACCCTACCAGTAGCTATGCTACCGCTGGTACCAGGTGGTTATAATTAAAGTGACGGTGTTCAGAGTGGTACAGCACGGGCTGTAATGAGAGTAGCAGTCTGAAACTTCGTAGATATGCTAATGAAGCAATGCGCTCGCGAATTATGCAAATAAAAAAAAATAGTTCCAATTCTCGCCACCAGGGTAAAAAACGGCGCTGTAAGCAGTCAAAACGTGGAATTTTCCATAACTCTGACGTCAAAGTCGGTGAAATTGCCTAACCATCGTGTGAGCTCCCTGGTTGTTGTTGGTGACGCTTGTTGCTTTTTCCTTTAGTAATGTTCATGTAATTCGAATGGTGAAATCGTAGCGATATTTTATTACAAACAGTATTGTTTTCTGCGATTTATAGTGTTTTTCCTGTAACTATACCAAGTTTTGACTGCTTAAAGCGCCATTTTTTACCCTGGTGGCGAGAATTGGAACTTTTTTTTTTGCATAATTCGCGAGCGCATTGCTTCATTAGCATATCTACGAAGTTTCAGACTGCTACTCTCATTACAGCCCGTGCTATACCACTCTGAACACCGTCACTTTAATTATAACCACCTTGTATGTCCTAGTGGATCATCAGAGTACGCAAACCCCACCACCAACTAGAAGGTCATGCAACCACTAGGTGGGGAGTGATCGATAGATATATAGTAGTTATGTTCCCGGATATAGGCCGATAAATCAATTGATTGGAAAAGATCTATGAAAGATCAATTGATGATAAAGGGCAGTGAATAAGCAAGCATTGTTTGGATTTGGAGGGAGTCCAGAAATGGGCGGGGTTTGAGATATGAGTGAAAGTTTTGATTGGTTGTTTGGATGAGGAGATGATGACGTCATAGGTGTTTTGTGTTTTGATTGGTTGAAGAGTTTTTTGACCCCGTAACGGGAAATTCCCGAGCTTGATTTCGACAGGAAATTACTGAGTCAGTTGAATGATGAATAAAGTGTTGTCTGAGAAAGGTGAAAGGTTATAGATAAGAGGTTGAGGTTTAGAAAATGCTGTGTGAATCACGTGAAAATCACGTGATAGGAAATTGCTGATTCGGGTCGATTCTAAGAATTTCCCGCCAAAATCACGTGAAAGTCACGTGACCGGAAATTCCCTGCTCGGGTTAATTTTCGAGTGAACAAGCAGACATTGTTATTCCTTGGCAGGGTTCCAAACGAGAGTGTGTCACAATGGCAGAGTATTGCATAACGTTACCGGAGAAAGCTCTGAATTTCTACGAGATAAGTTACGAGGAGTTTTGGGAAGTTATAGAATCCTGCGACGATGTCGATACCTGTCGAGGCTGTACAGCGAGTGTTGAAACATTTCCCGTTTATGTACGTAGCACTACGTGAAGCTCCATGGTGCGGATGTTACCTGTTCAATAGATCGGGAGAAGCAGTCCATCATTCCTGCGAGACGTTGAAGGAGATAGTGGAAAGAAAAATGTTTACGGATGGGAGAACAGGATTTCCAAGTCACAGATGTTCGTGTGAACTCATTCAGAGGAAGGATGAAGATGAGATTGCTGAATCTTTAAAACAAAGAGTGAAAGAGTGGCTTGCCGTGTTAGTGAACAAAACTATTTTGTGGTGTACTACCTGCAACCGTTCTCTACTCCGTAAATTAGAAGGACATCCCTGTTTTCCAGCGGTATCTTCGAATCGTCTTGGTTTTTCCAGATCTCTGTTCGATAGTGATGTAGAAGATACTCTGCCGGTACCGTTATCACCAATACCTGGAACCCCATCACCTATTGTATCCGATTGTTTTTCTTTGGCTGATTTATGAAAGTGTTCGGTTACCCCTGCTACCTATTTTCGGGGCATTGTAATAACTACCTATCAGTCGATTCTCGATACAAAACTTACGAAAAGTGGCCTGTAGGATTACAACAGACACCTGAAGAGTTAGTGACTGCAGGATTTTATTATTCAGGCCACGGTGATAGAGTACTGTGTTCATATTGTTTTTATGGATTTTGTGATTGGACATCGGAAGATTGTCCTGTTATAGGACATCTGGCATCAGTGCCCCATTGTAGTTTTATACGAAGTGTCGCATTACTACATTATAAGGCCGAATGTAAATATTGTGGTAATAGAGAAAACTCTCTAAAAAGTGTTATTGAAAAAATGTAGATTCTGTAATGATTTGTAAAATCTGTTTTTTGAATGTTTGTGATATAGTGTTTCTCCCGTGTAGACATTTTGTCAGTTGTCGATCCTGTGCCTCACAACTCGATAAGTGTGCTATATGTCGTGGATCTATTAAAAATACATTGACAGTTTTTACCTGTTGAACAATGGATGTATGTTTTTTGGACGTTCAAGGTTTACGAGGAAAAGACGGTGAATTTGTGTGGAAAGAAGTCGGAATATTGAAGTCTCCTTTTGAATGTACATTTTATTATTTAGTAAAACCTCCATACGGTCTACATTTGCTAAGTGAAAAATATCGTCGTGTGAATTACTGGCTCCGTGCAAACAAACACGGACTCTCCTGGGAAAATGGTTGGGTACCGTATGAGAAGTTAGGAGATCTTTTATATTCTGTACTTGTAAATGAAAATGTGTATGTTAAAGGTACTGAAAAAGCTAAATGGTTGGAAAAATGTATTGGAGAAAAACGTATGAGTACGTTAACCGTAGATAATATTGAAGAATTTGGGTGTCCAAAATTGGAGAGTGTGAAACTTTCGGTAGAGAAAAAGAAATGTAGAAAACATAGTGAATCAAAAAATGTGAAAAGAACCTGTGCAGTTGAAAATGTTTGGAAAATGTACCATTTCTACTGTATTAGAGAAAAATAAAAAATGTTTAACCTTCTTCAAATGTTTTATTTACAATTTAATAATATACATATAGAGATATAAATTTACAGTAAAAATACATAATGGATACTAAAGTTATTTATAATAACAATGAATGTCCAAGATTGTTTTGAGGATATATTTCAATCATCAATTCGTTGTACCAGAGAACGCGAAAATGGCTTATCAGATTTTCTGGTACTTCTTTTCTTTCTGAAAACATATTCTTTTCGATACAATGTACAAAAGTCTGTATATGTGGTTGTAATTTATGATAACGTTCGTTCATTAATTTTCTTAGGGTGTGAAAAGTTCACAAAAAAATAAATGTAGTTCCGGGGGTGTAAAAATAAAAGCATCCGGTGAGGAATGTTGATACATGGAAATACAACGTTTTCCGAAAAAATTTACAGCACTGACAGTAACATTCCCTGTGACGAGATAATTAAATCGTCGACCTGTTTCGACGTAATTAAGTAAATCAGATTTCAAAACACACAATTCTCTAATCTGTGAAGAATTAATTCGTACGGGTAATCTTCCTTGTTGCGAAAACTCCCATACCAGATTGAAAGGTGTCTGTTTTTCGAATCCTACTGCTACATATTTGTTTTTTTCGGTGTTCAGAAAATACAAGGCACGTCCAGAAAGTAAGTTCCGTTTGGTAATAAAATTAAATTGTGTACAGATACAGAAAAGTTATTTATTGCACAAAATTCTACAACTCTTAAACTACTTTTCCACATAACTGCCGAAATTTTGCAGGCATTTGTCATAGCGTGGCACAAGTTTTTGTATACCTTCTTCATAGAAATTTGCCGCCTGTGTCTTCAACCAGTTGGAAACAGTTTCTTTCAGCTCGTCGTCATTGTTGAAGTGTTGACCGCCAAGGAAAGACTTGAGATGTAAGAACAGATGAAAGTCGCTAGGAGCGAGGTCAGGGCTGTACGGAGGATGGTCAAACACGTCCCAGCCAAATCCCTGTAGGAGGTTTTTCGTCACATTTGCAGTGTGTGGTCGTGCGTTGTCGTGAAGAAAAACAACACCTTTTGACAGCAATCCTCGACGCTTATTCTGTATTATTCTGTATTATTATTATTGCGCAATACAGAATAAGCGTCGAGGATATACCGTTGATAGCAACGTTACATTGTGAAAATATAGTATTGAGGAGATAATTTACTACCCCACAATTTTTTGTGGTTGCATTATCGGTCGGCAAAGCACTCATACGACTCCCATCTTGTTTAACCATCTCCACCTGTAAACGAAGATAAAAAGATGCAAGATCCAGAAAATCTGTTGCTGTTGCAGGTATGAGAAATGGTATCACGTTCTGGTTATCGATGGAAGCAATAGGTTTGTAGGTAACAGTGTAGGTTTTTTCGACATTTTTGTTGAATAGGTTTTTTCTGAAAAAGATCGAACTGTGATATCATACAGGTGTTGTTCTGCATCATTGTGTAAAAATATCTTTGACTTTGATATTCTGTCTGATTTTTCTGATCCTCGAGGTTCTAACACGGGTACCTGAATGTTTTAACATCTAATGATTTTTTCTCTTGTAATTCTTCTTCTTATACCGGAACCTGTCAGAGAATCGATTTCTCGTTGTGCTTTATAGTTTCAAATTATCTGACTTGACAATGTTACATTGTGAAATATAATATTGAGGAGAGAATTATCGGACGGCAGAGCACTCATACGACTCCCATCTTGTTCAACCATCTTCAGCTGTAAACGAAAACAGACAGGTTCGAGAAACGAAGTTACATTCTGGTTATCGAAGGAAGCAATACGTTTGTACGGAATAGTATGTTTTTTTCTGAAAAAGGTCGAACTGTGAAATTATCCAGGTGCTGTTCTGTATCATCATGTAAAAATATCTCTGACTTTGATATTCTGTCTGATTTTTCTTTTACGTGTTTTCCTAGATTTCGACGATGTTTTCCGACGTTTTACGGATGTACGTTTTTTCTTGATTCTCGAGGTTCTAGCACGGGTACCTGAATGTTTTAACATCGAATGAGTATTTTTTCTTGCAATTCTTCTTCTTATACCCGAACCTGTCAGAGAATCGATTTTTTGTAGTGCTCTAGTTTTAAGATTCTGACCAGCTTCACGTATTCGCTGACGAACAATAGTTTTCGGAGTCTGCGGACTTGTTGCAATATCTGTAACAATATTAGCACCAGTTTTTAAAGCTTCTTTTCCGATAACTTTTGCACCACTCCAGAGAAGAGGTTTCACCATTCTGAAAAGTCCAGCAAAAAGAGAAACTAATCCTCTTCCTTTCTGAATTCTGTTAGAACGAAAAATGGGTGCGATTCCTCCATGTATTTGGGTTGTGTAATATTCTGCTTGCGAATTCATGATGACTCATTGGTTTACCAATATAGACTGAGAAAATAGTGTTATGTCGGTTTTTTTAAAAGGATTTTGTTTTTTTACGAAAATGTAAAACGGCGATAGTAGGAACGGAACTGTTTCTTAAAGGTAAAAGGTTTTCTTTTTGATCGTTTAAAGTAATTTCTATTGTTTCGAAAGAACTTTTATCCAGAGAAACATAGTGAATCGGATTGAATGTGTGATGAGCTACAGGTATTGTTCATGTGGTATCTACTTGTGAACATTGTTTTCGAGTAAGACGTAAAAGACGTATCATTTCTTCACCGACCAACTGTTGTTTTACAATATCTGAATATACAAATATGTAAGGATTTTTATCGACAACGTTATTAGATATTACGTGCGAAGAATAGATAGATTTTAATATATCATATCGAAATTTAGCATAGTCGTCTGTTAAATCTAGTGGTGTTATTGTATTGTCTACAGAGGCATCGGGTTCAGGGTCGAGCATTCCTGTTTCGGAAAAGTGTTTTTTTTATACGGCAGCGTTAAAATAGAATCGAAGATGAGTAGGAATAGCTACATTTGCAGGGTTGGTTTTCAGAAAAAAATAAGATCATCTATTGTATAAGTAGCTGCAGGAAAATAAAACGGTTGATCGTTAATATATAGTGTGTTATCTGTAGAAACAGATGACTCGAATGAACTCCATTGCGGGTCAGCCAGAAGATGCCAGAATTTGTAAAGCACAGATTTTCGTGTTTCTCGATTATCGGGAAGGGAAGTTACGATCGACGAAATCAAGTCGTCAACATTTGTATATGTTCGAACAGGAAATGTTAGTTGTCCTGAATCTGTTTCCAGAACGTTATCATAAAGAGTTGAATGACATAATTCTGCTAATCCGACTTCCCATAAATCTGGAGGCAGATCGATACCTTTAACCAATTTTACAGTAAAATGAGTTAATGTGTTGTTTGAAAAATATTTTTCTGATGAAGACGATGGAAGGTAGATATAGAAATTATCATCCATTCTGACTGAACAAGAAGAACTCACTGATTCGAAATGCGATGATGCCTTGATCCATGAACAAGGTATTCTAAATTTTTACCTTTACCTCGTGTTTTTAGAATTTTATCAATTTTATACTCTTCGTCGGGATTCGAATATACTTTTTGAACCTCATGTTTGTAAAATGTTCCTTTTACAGGTTCACCATTTAAGTCGTCCAATATGTAAACAGGTACTGGTTGCCGTTTAACGACGGAATGAATCTTAAAAAGTTCTCGTGACTACGATTGTTCGTATCCTTTTTCGAAATGTCCTTTAACAACAGAAATTCGCGCAATGTTCCCAACTTTCAAATCTGTAATTGTGTGTGAGATACGTTTGTTGTGTCTATTGAGATGTTTCCATACTGTGTAAACATTAGTTTCGTTTACATCTTGCTGTGCCATTCCTATGGAACTATGAATCGCAGTATTGTAACCTTTAAGAAGTTGAGGTAAAATATCTATGTAACGTCTTGTTTGTTTTGATGTAAAATATTTCCACATTCGTTCTTTTAACGTTCTGTTAAATCGTTCCACTATACTTGCTTTTACAGGGTGGTTAATTGCGATCGAAAAGTCTACTTGTTCATTTTTCAAAAAATTCTGCAACACAGAATTCGTAAATTCTGTTCCTTGATCTGTTTGTAATGTGGCAGGTTTTCTTTTGCTTTGTTCAAAAATGGTTCTGAAAGCTTCGGTTACAGAATTACTTGTTTTATTTTTTAGGGGTAATGCATAAGCATATTTTGAAAATACATCAATCACTGTTAGGAGATATTTAAATCCGTCGTCATGTTTTTGTATCCATGTCATATCGTTAAGATCGGCTTCCCAGAGCATATCTATGTTCCATACATTATAATGGTTTCGAGGAAACCTTTTTCGTGCACTTTTGTGGAGAGTGTATGTTTCCTGGTGCATTAACCAATTTTTTACTGTATCACGAGATATATTCCTATCTCGTACAACTTTCCATAAACAATCCACAGATGAAAATGAGGCTCTGTGTTGAGGATCGTAATATATTCTAGCAAGAATTTTCTCATGTTTTACTTTAGGGACTCCCATGATTGGTCTCTCTGTCTACGACCTTTTCTTAAAGGAACGAGTTTGTATGCATCAGGTGTTCTCAAAAATTGTGAAGTGTTTCTGGAAACACGTAAGACAACATTTTTCTTCTTTTTTTCGCAGGTTTTCGTTTACGAGACGGACCAGGAATCTCCGTTGGTGATGATGACGATGAAAAATTTAAACATCTCGGGTTCGGAAGTGTTTTTTCCTGATCTTTTTCGATTAGACGTTGGGCTGTAGATTGATACTCATCAATAATATTTTCTAACTGCTGTCTTTTATTACGTGGTAATGTTTCTACCAGGTTTGGAGGAAAATACGTTGATCCTGGTGAAATACTAGAATCACCATTATCCTGGATAATAGGAATCTCTAATTTTTTTTCGATTTTCGACTCAACCATAAATACTCATCCAATTCTTTTCTATAAAGGCGCCATTTCTGGTCATCTGGTATATTTTTCATTTTAAAAATTTCGTTCATTTTTTTTATCCAGAATAGATAATTTTTGATTTATAGACTGTTCAGAACCGCGAATACGTGTCAATTGTTCTCGTGAAAGAACAATCATTTTTTTGTAAACAGGTGTCATCTCTAATGTGGAATGAGAGTTCCGAGAAGACCTGATAGTAGAGATCCTAAAAGTAGGGGTAGAAACCCTCCTCTTTGAACAAGAATTTTTCTTCGTTTTTCGATATCTACTTTAGGTTTTACAAGTCTACGTAAAACAGTTTTGTAAGGTGTTAGACGATGTTTTACAGACGGTCGAAGTTTTATATTACCTTTTAAAACATTCAGACAACATTCACTGATAAAACGGATTGTTTTTTTTTGGAGCACTTTTCAATAATGTTTTACGAACTTTTGTTGGGGAATTTTTCAATATGTGCAAAAAAGGTGAATGTGGTTTAAAAGAAATATTCTGTTTAGAACGTAAGTTGGTACGTCTCTTCCTCGTTTTCTTCATCTCGAGGTTTCAGGCATTCCTGAGGAAGATATATGGTTGAATGATCTGTATTAAAAATATCTGTTTGATAACGTAAAGGATCCGGTGTTGACTGGGAAAGATCAATATACAAATAACTATGAGGTTCTATTGTTGCATCTATATATACTTTTTCAAGTTCCTTCATGCGATGAGGTTGAAGTTGTCGTGCAAAAGCAGTAAATTGGTTCATATCTTGTGGATTTTTAAATATAACAAAATGTTTTACGTTCAAAGAAATATCTCTACAATTTTTTCCTTGGTGAAAAAGATTCTGTGTTAAAAAAACAACTGAAATATTTTTGTGGAGACTACCTTTCGTGAAAAGGTCTGCAACTTTTTCTCCTTCAGCAACCATCATAAGATCATCTAGCACTATAAGGGTGGGAGTTTTTCCGTTCCATGATTGCCAATTAACAATTCCTTTATGATATTCCACATCACCGATATTTTTGGGATACTATTTTCCTGATCGTAACACCATACTATTTTTTTTAACAGGTTTTTCGACAAAAGAAAAAATAGAATTGATAAGTTTTGTTACAAAAGTACTTTTTTCCACTTCCTGATGCTCCACAAACCATCATTGTAAAAGGATGGATAAGTTTAGGAAACATTTTATGTTAAGCAAAAATTTTACAGATTTGTATCCAGGAACTTGAAAGAAAATGACGGTTTACCAGACTATTAATACATTTTATATTTATTTAGTACAAGATTATATAATACAAGTATACAATATAAAATAAAAAACACTGGAACAAAATCTTGAACTTTGGACCTATAGGTTAAAAAGTATTACAATACCTATTACCGTATTACAGATTAGGATTACAGACATATTTATAACCTAGTCTGTACGGTATCCGAAAGGAAATGATAAATGTTGGTGGTCAAAAAAACGTTTCATTAATACTGGCTGAAACAATTTCTTTTCATTTGTACTGATAAATTGAAACTGTTTTGTTCTTCTAACTCTAAAGATATTTTCTACTGTAACGTCAGATTTTTCATTGTTCATCATATCACACATAGTATCAAAGTTGACCAATTTTGATGTGGAAGTGTTTAAAGTGATCCCTTTAACTTTACAGATATGTTGGGGTTCAGAAAGAGGTTTTATAATTTTCATACTGGAACATTTTGGTCCTGTTGAGACAAACTCTTCACAAATTGCATCGGGACCGAAATTACTCAATTCATCGGTGAGGTCCCCTAATTTATCACCTGTTCGGTGATGATATTCCATTTCAGGACTATCTATATAAATCACCAAATCTGTGTCACAATAACATACTCTGTCATCCAATTTTTCAAGAAGTTCATACAGTTTCAAACGAGCATGACATGTCGTAAAAGCAGCAATAGGAACGTTTACTTTTCTGTTCAGGGTGATTGCCTCTTCAACATATTTCCAGTTTACTATAACAGTATCCTGATTGATAAATATAACTCCTCCAATAATTATATTAGGATCAGTCATTTTATCGAGAAAATCTTTCGACTCCTTGATAATTGATGTTTGGGAAAGGTTATCTCGTTGACAAAATTTGCCCCATAAAGAATTAAGACAAAGTTTAGCCAAAGTACGTTTTCCAGGATTGATCTCAATATTGTCTTTCTCCAATAGAATCCCCTATTTGTCAAAATAGTCCTGTAGGTATTTTTCTTTATCCATTCTGTTTTGACACCAAGTAGGTCACCCACTGGCTTCCTGTTTTATTTTCAAAAATGTGTTGACATACTCAGCAAACAGTCCTCCAGTTTGTGTAACAGGATTATACATAGATGTTTCATATTTCCACACTTCCGACATCTCCAACATTCTGTAACCTAAACTACAAGCTTTACGTACTTCTGCGATAACCCAAGTTCCTGGAAGTGCACGCTGTTCATCTGAATCTTCACAAATACCTTCACATTTTATCGTGATAGCACATTCTTTACATAATACAAACATCAGTTTTCCATTTATTTTGGAGGGTAAAACAGGGTGGAGAAGGGTTGTAGGGGTTAGAATTGTACATTTAACAAGTCCTTTCATGTTTAAAACTTCATCGACTGGAAGAATAGAATTTCCTAAAAAATATGGTAGGATGCCTTACAGGATAGGTACAATATTTGTTCACATAAGGGTACAAACTTGTAAAATCGTTGTATTGTAATTTCTCATTTTCCTTGATTCTGTAATAAGTTCTGACTGTTTCAACTCTTCCACCGTATAAGGCATCTCTCGGATTTAAAGGAATACAGCAGACAATAGGGTGTGTAGATAGATGTCTATCGAGTTCAGGATCAGTTTTTAATATTCTATCAAAATCGCATTCTCACATTGTGACAACACGATATACTTCAGAACGTAAAGCTGCAAGTTTACGACATGTTGTTTCGTATCTAAAAGCTGCAGTGTTTAGCATGTCACTATTGGTTTGACCATCATTTTCCTGGGTGTGTTCATCTTCCGTGATATCTTTAGGATACATATCCCTGTTTGTTGATATGCATCTTCTGCAACCGTGCCAGAAGCATCCAAGCGCTTCGTACACTGTACTTGTCTCCTCGTGATATCCATCTACTTTATAACGTCCTCCTAAAACATATTTTTCACGAGTACGTCCACCGTGGAGAAGTATTATGTGATTCTGTTCTTCAACATAGGTCAACCATTTCAACGCAAATTTTGACATTTTATCTGCATGATGGTAACCTCCTTTAGGAATTATTCCTATAGTGTCAGCGGGCATAAATTTATGTCTGTAAATTAATGAACACGCTGATGCTATAGTGATATAATTTCTAAAAATATCTATTTTACATATATCCAGAAAATTCTGTCTCAGTTTCAGACATCCTTTATCACAGTGCGGAATATCAGTATAACATTCGAAATCATAAAACACAAATAGAAATTTCGAATTCTGTTTAGATTTTGGAATGGACATGTAACACATATGATTTATAGGTTTCACACAGTTACAGACAGTACAGTATTTCATGTTACACCTATGTACTTTCTCATACGAATTATTTGTGAGAACAATTCTAAAACATCGAGGACACTGTTGGATTTCACTACATACTGTACCGTTTCGAAATAGTGTAGAAACATGATTTGTAAAACATTTCTCATTTTTTGAAAATCCTGTGACATGTTTGACATGTTTTATAAACTCCTGTTTCAGGTACGCATGGAGGGATTGCGCGGCACATGGAACACATTTGTTTGCACTGATGAATATGTGGTTTACAAAATATAAGTTCGTTACATCCCAGGCATTCCTGTTTTGCTGCAAAAGCTCCAACACGGTTCACAGTAACATCGTAATGCTGCCGAGTACTGTCGCATAGAAGATATATGTATTTGGAGACGTTCTCGACCTCTCATTCAAAACAAATATATATAACATCACGAAGGTTATTGTACACAGTGGTATTATATTCTGTAAGAACTTGTTGAAATTTTTTGATTTCAGGAATTCCACTTCCGACACACGTATTGTCTGTTAGATTTACACCTGCCTTTCGCATTAGTTCAAAAACAGGTCTAAGAAGATTTTTTATTATATTGTGTATACGATATGGATCTTTATCTACATAGGCTTTCTCTATAACCAGAGCTTCAGCTAAACAAAAGTTTTTTTTTTCTATTTGGTACACTTCTCTTCAGTGTACTTAGCATACAATTTGGTAAACAATTGGCACGCTTACCGTCTCCTCCTCCTCCGACAGGTATATCAACACGGTCAGCCCGCAAAATTAGACGGTCTGAACTTGAAAATGTTTTTGCACTTTGTTGTATTTTATGCATAACAGTCCATACCATATCACTATGTAACTGATCACTTCTATGCCACCCGATATAAATATCTTTTGCATTTGGGTCGGATATGTTAGATAGTGTTAAACGTATTTTATCTCCGTCCTTAGCATTCTTTTTCACATAGATGAGAAGGTTTTCAACACCTTGACGAATCCAACTGTGAGGGTCAATATTTTCTGGAGGATGTGAGAATCTGAATTCTACACGTTGTCCTTTGGAACGAAATTTAGGGTATTCACGTTCCTGAATATTATGTAACACTAGATTTCCTATGTGTTCACAAGGTATTGTATCACGTTTTATTTTCTTACCACTTCTATTTGATTCAGAAATATTCTGAGGTGACTGTTCAACTTTCGGTAAGGGGTCCTCTCTCCAAGACGGTCCAGGTAGAGGTTCCGGGTCTGGTCTGGATACGGCATTCCTTGAAGTTCCTTGAGATGATGCAGTATTGGATGTGTGGATAATCGGTGGCGATGATGCTCCTTTTCCGAAAAGTTCGGGTGTAGTTGTTGTTGTTACCGCCCGTAGTAATTGATCATACTCTTCAACTAAAGAGACAGTCTCTCCTTCAATTATCCTTTGTGCAATGTACGCCAGTAGTTTTCGTAACTGGTCACCTGTTTTGTAATACCCGTTACGATATGACACTAACAATTCGTCAGCAGATAACTGTAAGTCCATGATAGGAGTATAATAGCATTCCAGAAACTACTCACTACTTCCAGGAAATGAGTAACAATCTTTCCGGTATCTATGACCCCTTTTTGTTTTAATGATATATGTAACGGTTTACTGACTGTTTTGTAAACTTTCTAGAAATGTGTAAAGGTTTCCTTCTGTTTATCTATGAACAAGGTTAAACTC
This sequence comes from Lepisma saccharinum, assembly GCF_977018435.1. Taxonomy (NCBI): domain Eukaryota; kingdom Metazoa; phylum Arthropoda; class Insecta; order Zygentoma; family Lepismatidae; genus Lepisma; species Lepisma saccharinum. The sequence goes on from NC_139230.1 coordinate 76,949,595, forward strand.
TCTGATAATTAAAAGATATTTCTAATAAACTAGAACAACAATTGCAGAGGTCGAATTGTCAGATAAACTAAAACTTGGCAAAATTTCAAAAAACCTAAACATTTGAAAGGGGCATAGTCACGTTGCTGATTGAGTTAGCCTGAAAACCGTTACAGATTTGGAATCTGCACATCGAGACTTTTAGTAGAGTGGTCGGAAGGGGAATCTACGATTGGTAATAAAGGAAGTACAAAACTGTTGATCCTAGAATGATGAAACCTTTTCCAATAGAAAGAGGACTTTATTCCGAGTTCAACGACCTATCGATCATCCTTCTATCTCAATTAGGCACAGAGATATAACGATTTAAAAATTTGCAAAAAAAAAAAAAAAAAAAAAAAAAAGAAGTGAAAGGTCGGGGTCAAAGGTCATTCACCATTTTCCAAAGGGTCCGGGCCGGCCCTGGTTTTCAGCATACAGTGATAACTTCACCAAACGTTATTCATCGTTTCGTAGAGCTCGGGCCAGCCCTGGTTTTCAACATACGTACAGGAATAACTTTACCGATGGCTATTCACCATTTTCCAAAGGGTCCGGACCGGCCCTGGTTTTTAACATACAGTGATAACTTCACCATAGGTTATTCATCACTTCCCAGGGACCGGGCCGGCCCTGGTTTTCAACATACGTACAGGAATAATTTTACCGATGCCTATTCACCATTTTTCAAAGGGTCCGGACCGGTACTGGTTTTTAACATACAGTGATAACTTCACCAAAGGTTGTTCATCACTTCCCAGGGACCAGCCCGGCCCTTGTTTTCAATAAACATCATTTGACACAAAACCCGGTTCCATATTTTTAAAGTGTCTTCTGTGTAGTTTCGTAAAAGATCGGCCGCAAATAACCTCCTCAGGGTTTATTCCTCTTGTAAACCTTTAGCCTCATCTCAAAACTGTTGATTAAAATTTCGTTCTCAACTTCTAAACATTGCGTCTACTGATACATTGAAACACAGAATTTATAAACACCGGAGAATAAAAAAGACTCGAGAGTTTATCGACTCCTTCATTATTTCTCAATACTCTCAAATGTAACAGAGAATCACTGTGAAATTCTTCTCGAGACTGTTAATTGCTACGTAACCTCTAACCTTTAAAATGATACATAGGGATACTTTCAGAGAACGTCAAAACAGTACGAAAAATATGTTTCCCACTAATTGGCCTCCCCGATGACGCAGTGGTAGCGTCGTCGCCTTGTAATCAAGGGTCCCGGGTTCGATTCCCGGTGGAGGCACATAGCAATTCGGATCCCACTTTAAACTGCAGGTCCAGTCCCGATTAGCCTTACTGTGCATAAAGTGTACTTAAAACAACCAATCAAAATCAAGGGTTCGAATTGCTGTGTATTTTTACAGGGTATCAAACCCGGGACCTTAATTATGAGGCATGTCACCATAGTGTCACGGAGACCTGACCTACAGTTTAAAATAGGATTCGAACCATTTTTTTCTTTATGAAATAGCAGATCCGGAAGTCTGATTATAAAACAGTTATGTCACCAATGTGTTATGAGAAAAACGTAACTAACATACAGGTATTTCATATTAATATAAAAATAACATATTTTCTGAATATATTTTATTATGAACATTTCAGATCCATCTAGTTGTATTTTACAATACATATACAAAACCGGTCTCTACAATTATTTACATTTCATGTACTAAATTACCTATACACTTTCTCATGTAATTTTTCTGGTGTAGACAAACGAAAATCGGACAAAAGTGTTAGTGTATTAGCGGTGCTAGTATTTAATTGTGCAATTTTATTTTTTTTAGAAGTTCTGACATTTTGCTCTCCATCTCCTTTTCATCGTTCTTTTTTGTCTCCTCCTTTTTTGTTTCCGAATATTTTTGAAAACCTCCATCATTTCAAAACATACACGAAGGGATAGATGAGAAGTCACATACTGTGCCTGTTTTACATTTTCCAAAAAAATCCCCAAATACTGGGGACGTGTTCTTTTTTTCTGATATGTAACTAAACATTTTAGTGAGCGTATCGATTTCGACTTCCATATCACGGCAGACCTCCTCCAGGTTTTTCATCAGGTTCTCTGCTAATCCGTTCTCCTCGCAGAAATCTATGTAGCATGCAATCTGTCTCTCCACTTGAGGAGCTTGGACCTTGAACCACAGATTTCTTCGTTCCCTGGAATGTTCTGTATCTTTTAGATTCCCATGCAAAACATTGAATTCAAATGGTAGGGATGCCATATCTGAAAATATAAAAAAAATATGTTAGATATATCACACGTACACCTTGATTACAGTTATACATTTTTGTTTTAGAACAATCGGGGGTTGGCCCTTATAGAGGCCTTCCTTCTGTATGTGGCTAACGCCGATGTACAGGAAGAAATCCGAAACCTGCAGAGGGCATTTCGCCGTTACACGGATGGAGTGGTAGGGGTCAAAGTGAAGGAACAGGCAGCCGGTGACCGTTTAGGCGGTGAATTGGAATGCGTCGGACAACGTATGGTGGAAATACTCCACCATATCGTTACCGAAAACAACGGATTCATCGCCAGACGGGAACAGCTTAGAAGAGAGTTGGAGGCAGAGATCGACGAGATACAGGCAAGGTGATATCATTTTTTCAATTATATCTATTAAATCATCACCCCCACCTATATAAATTCCGTAATTTTCAGATTTATGTGTGATTATGAAATATTATTATTCTAACTCCCTTTTTTCAGGCTCCTTCGTAACCACGAAGAACGAGCCGCTCGGTTCTTCGGGCTGCTGCCGGAACCTCTTTTGGAACTCGCCCGAAATGGTGTTGCTGCACCATCTCCTCCTCCTGCTGCTGCTGTTCCACCCCTTCCTGCCGCGGTGTCACCCCCTCTTGTTGTTGCTCCATCGTCTCCTGTTGTATCGCCACAGTCTCCTGCTGCTACGCCACCTTCTTCTGCTGCGGCGTCACCGTCTCCTCCTGCTACGCCTTCTATTATCGATATCACCGATGAAGAGGATGGTGATTTATAGCCTATCAATAAATATAGGTAATATTTTTTCTCACCTTTTACTTTTACACGTCTTCAACTTCTGATGTGTCGGTCTCCTCGATGATATCCGGGAATACACGGTGAGGTGGGGTCAAAGTTTTCGTAAACTGTTCTTCTACTTTATGAAAACTGGAAATAAAAAAGATATACCTCTTACATCATCTCGTCGTAATGAGTTGTAACAATAATCCAATAATTCTTGCATTAACATTACAAATGGTCTCTCCGATGGCGCAGTGGTAGCGTCGTCGCCTTGTAATCATGGGCCCCGGGTTCGATACCCGGTGGAGACACAAAGCGATTCGGATCCCACTTTAAACTGTAGGTCCAGTCCCGATTAACCTTACTGTGCATAAAGTGGACTTAAAATATTAAATCAATCAATCAATGTTCGGAATCTACTTTAAACCGCAGGTCCAGTCCCGATTAACCTTACTGTGCATAAAGCGGAATTAAAACACTAAATCGCTCAATCAATCGATCAATCAATCAAAACATTACAACAACGTAATAATCTTGGCGCAGTGGTAGCGTCGTTGCCTTGTAATCAAGGCCCCGGGTTCGATACCCGGTATTAACCTTACTGTGCATAAAGTGGACTTAAAACATTAAGTCAATCAACCAATGTTCGCATTCTACTTTAAGGTTAATACTGTGCATAAACGGACTTCAAACACTAAACCAAACAATGAATCGATCAATCAATCAAAACATTACAACAACGTAAAAATCAATAATCATATACTTGCTATGATATACCTGTTAGATCACCGATAGTATCTATTCGAAACTGACTCTGAAAGGTAGTCTCTGGAAGAAGACGATGGCCACACAGGGTGCTCACTGTGATGTAAACATAAACAGATCAATCGTCCTTATATATCTCATTCTCCCTGCTTATCACGCAGCTATTTTCTCTGCGCACCCTCTCGCGCAAAGCGTCCAACGCCCACGTACCCCTCCTATCCTCTTTCCACCCCGGAATACAATACACACTATCCTCTAACGCAAATTGTACTTTTTTCTATTTACTTTATTTACTCCCTGTTTCTCCACAAATTTTTCCTTTTTTACTTCTCCCTCCATCGGTCGTTACCCTATACGAACCACACATACAATGACACCACTATCGATAAACACGCACAAACATTTCCAGGAAACATACAACGAACTTTATCTCTAACCTTTACAACTTCCACAATACCACCTTTGTTCTACCCCACTTCCATATCTCCCAACAGTCAACCACTCACATCCTGATTTCGTCATTTCAAACTCTCATTTGTAACCTTTCACCTTTCTAAGGCAACACTCTCACTCACCATCCCACGCCACCATCTCCCTATACCCTACAAACCAAACAAATCCAACCCCATATCTCAAACCACGCCCATTTCTGGCCTCCCTCCAAATCCAAACAATGCTTGCTTATTCACTGCCCTTTATCATCAATTGATCTTTCATCGATCTTTTCCAATCAATTGATTTATCGGCCTATATCCGGGAACATAACTACTTTTATATATATATATAGATAGATAGATAGATAGATGTAGATATAGATATTGAAAGATAAAGATAATTTTATCTAGATCTATATAGATATTTATAAATGTGGTTTAAAGTAAATATATATATATATATATATATATATAAATATATATAAATATATATAGAAATATATAGATACAGACATAGAAGATAGAGATATATTTATATAAAGATGTAAAAAGATATATATAGATTATTATATCTTTATCTATATTGATAGTTATAAATATAGATTGATATATATATATATATATAAAGTAAAAATAGATATAGATATAAATAGATTTAGATATAGACACATATTTAGATAGATCTAGATCTAGATATAATATATATAAATATTGTAAAAATTGCATTACAATATATATCTATATTTGAAGATGTATGAAGATATTTATAAATATAGATATATAGATAGATAGCAAAGATATACATATAGAGATAGAGAAAGGTAGATATAGATTGATGTAGATAGATATAGATATATAGTTAGATATAGTTACAGATATATATATATATATATATATATATATATATATATATAGTTATAAATATAGATTGAAATATATTTAGGAAGATATAGATGTAGATAGAAGTAAATATTGATAGATATGGATACATATAAATATTAATAGATATAAATAGATATAGATAGATGTAGATATAGATAGATAGAGATATTAAAAGATATATATAATTTTATCTAGATCTATATAGATACTTATAAATATGGTTTGAAATAGATATAGGGATAGATATATATAGATATAGAATTAGATAGATACAGACATAGACGATAGAGATACATGTAGAAATAGATGTAAATAGATATAAATATTGATAGATATGGATACATATAGTATAGATATAGATACATATGAAATATAGATAAGAAAATATATAAGATAATATACATGGATATAGATAGATAATTATATCTATATCTTTATAGATTGTTATAAATATATATTAAATAAATAGAGTTAGATATATATACATGTAGGTGGTTAGATAGATAAATAGATAGATATAGATAGATGTTGATATAGATAGAGATATTGAAATATATAGATAATTATATCTATATATATATTTGTAAATATGGTTTGAAATAGCTATAGATATATATGTATATATAGATATAGCTATGGATAGATGTAATTATAGATAGATTATATATATAAATATGTAAATAGTTATAAATATAGATTGAAATATATATAGAGATAGATATAGATAAATAGATATAGATATAGAGAGATAAAGAAATGTAGATATAAATTGATATAAATTTAGGAAGATATAGATGTAGATATATATCAGTATTGATAGATATGGATACATATGATATAGATATAGATACAGATGAATATAGATATAGAGATATTGATAGAAAAATGTAGATATATATATAGATAAAATATAGATAAGAATAAATATAGATTAATATAGATACATATAAATAGATGATTATATATATATCTATATAGATAGTTATAAATATAAATTGAAAAAGATATAGAATTACATATATATAGATATAGAAATAGATAAATACATAGATGATAGAGATACATGTAAATATAGATAGATATAAATATATATATATATATATATATATATATATATATATATATATATATATAGATAGATAGATATATAAATGTATAGAGATAGATAGATAAAGATAGATAGAGATATTGAAAGATATAGATAATTTTATCTAGATCTATATAGATGTTTATAAATATGGTTTGAAATAGATATAGGGATAGATATATATAGATATAGAATTATATAGATACAGACATAGACGATAGAGATACACGTAGAAGTATATGTAAATAGATATAGATTTAAAATTATATATTTTTCTATGTAAACAAATATAAATATAGATTGAAATATATTTAGAGATATAAATATAGGTGAAGAGATAGGTAGATGTAGATATATATATATATATATATATATATATATATATATATATATAAAGAGATAGTGAAATGTAGATATAAATACACAAATATTTAGGAAGATATGGATGTAGATAGATATAAATATTGATACACATGGATACATATATTATAGATAAAGATATAAATGAAATATAGATAAGAAAATATATAGTTTAATATAGATAGATAAAGATAGATGTAGATATAGATAGATAGAGATATTGAATGATATATATAATTATATCTATATCTACATAGATATTTATAAATATGGTTTAAAGTAGATATAGAGATAGATATATATATAGATATAGAAATAGATAGATACAGACAGAAGATAAAGATACATTTACATATAGATGTAAATAGATATAGATAGATGTACATATAGATAGATTATATATATCTATGTATAAAGTTATAGAAATAGTTAGGAAATATATATAGATATAGATAAATATAAATATAGATTTATAAATAGATAGATAAACAAATACATATAGAGATAGAGAAATTTAGATATAGATTGATGTAGATAGATATAGATATATAGTTAGATAAAGTTTGAGATATATTTATATATAGATAGATTATATATATCTATGTAGATAGTTATAAATATAGACTAAAATATATTTAGAGATAGATAGATATGAATATAGGTGAAGAGGTAGATAGATATAGACATATATAAAGAGATTGTGAAATGTAGATATAAGTAGATATAGATTTAGGAAGATATAGATGTAGATAGATAAAAATATTGATAGATATGAATATATATATAATATAGATATAGATATAGAGATATTGATAGAAAAATGTAGATGTAGATAGATAAAATATAGATGAGAATAAAATAATATAAGTTAATATATATAGATACAGGTAGAATATTATATCCATATATATATATATATTGATGAAGGAATTGGGAGCATAAAAGTCGAAACATTAATTTGCCTCAAACATCGCTCTGAAGCTCGCAAGTTGAACGCTCATTCACCCCACATTCCACCGGATGCAGAGCCGAGCAACAAGAATTTTCCACTCGGCTCTGCACACTCAGCAAGGCAACGGCCCTCGCCAGCGGTGAGTGCACCCCCACTGTAAATTTCCATCTGCATCCAGGGATACCCCAGGTGCACAGTGGAGGTGCAAAGTCCACCAACCTATGACTCAAATCCAATGTATAAAACCGCTGGAGACAGTAAATCGATCTCTCACTTCGCTCCAATATCACCACCAAACTGATCGACGAGAAGAGGACGACGGCCTGCTGAGAGATCGCGACACTACGAGGCGGCAACAAGCGAGAAGTCCACAAGCAGTCCGGATTAAGCCAACCGAAGAATCTGCAAGAATAAAACAAGTCGCCGAATTGCCTGCCGTCTCTTATCGTCATCTTCGATCTCTCTAGCGCACACCTGTCACCGTCGCCGACGCCAGAAGCGGAGGGCCAGACCAACAGCAAGGGGTGAGTAGCGTTCAACAACACAGGCTCCCAACAATCCTTCATCAGTCTCCTTAAGGGTAGAGGTGGTTAGCCAAGTCAAACTTAAGACCTATTGTATTTATCTGAGCTACGTCCCGGCGTGACTCGATCCCGTACCTTACCCGACGTCACGCTACATGGTGGAGATAGCCGGCTCCACTCCGTGGAATTGCAGAAAATTTTAATTTTTTTTACGTCACTCAAAACCCCATAATTTAAAATCCCCGCCGCACACAGCAGCAACCCTAGAAATTCTTCTTTTTCGATAATACACTTGGTATTATAAACTTCCCACTCGTAAAATTTCTCTTCCGCTCACTATCCTTCATTTCTTGTGAATAAGTGCATAAAAATTCCCCCTCCCTAAATTCGCATGAACGAATCCCAAATTATTCTTCACGAAGAGCTAGACCGTTCTCTTGACCAGATTCTCTCCTTAGCCTCCGCTATTAATTCCCCCGCTCCTTCCCCCAGAATAACCAGATCCAAGGCTCAACATCCCGATTATCCCCAGTTTTTAGGTGGTCTAGAAACACCCAAACGAAAAAAGAAACACCCAGAACCCCAAACCAGTACACCTAAAACTAACACCCCTACCACCATCAATCCATCCCCGTCAATAATGTCCATAAATATACCCCATGGTTTATACCCCGCCCCCTTCACAGGAAAAAACCCTCAAGAAGTTGAGCAGTTTTTTGAAAAGTTCGATAGCATTGCGGGCGCTTTGGCGTGGGAGGAAAATAAAAAACGCGAAATGTTGCCATTGTTCCTCGCAGACATAGCGCTCACATTTTTGAACGATCTCAAGAAGCAGCCAAACTTCAACACCCTCACCTTTCCGCAAATCAAAAAAGAATTAATTTCATTATTTAAAGGCAGTCACTTAGTCAGCATGCCCATCCAAATTTTATTAGAGACAAAGCAGGAAATTAACCAGTCCATTCATGATTATGTTATTCGTAAGAAAAATCTCGTCCTTCAATTCTTCCCGCAAGCGACGAACCCTCAAATCCTTTCCTATGTTGTGTCGGGACTTCGATCTAAACACATCGCTGCGATAGGAGACAAAGAGTTCACCGACACAAGTTCTCTTATTGCACATCTGCAGAATCAAGAAAGGCAAGACATGCTGATTCAAGCTAGACGCAATGAGGAACAAAGTGAAGCGATGAAACTGATAGATGCCGCTAAGTACATGCACTCCATTTACGCAACAGCAACAGCCTCCCCTCAGTTTCCCAGCTGTACGCAACCACAGGTCAGCAACACGCATCCTTTCCCCACACCTCAGCCTGCTTCGTCATTTGTGACGTATTCCCCCCCTACCCCCCTCCCGCAGATCTCTCAAGCTCCATACAACTTTCTTCCGCAGCAATCTTATCAAGCTACACCAGCTCTCCCGACCAACTCATGGCAAGTCCAAACCACGCCCACAGCCCCTCCTTCCCTCCCCTCCAGTCAAGCTCCACACACGCAGTCCGCTAGTTCTACCAGCGCGGCCGTTTCCCAGTCTTGCAACGCAATTTTGCCATCTGGCGGTTCAACAGCGAACCAACTAGATTCAGTCACGAACCAATTGCAAACCTTAACATTAGAAAATAAAGTTGAAGCGTTGTGTCACACTGTCCAGAACCTGGCAGATCAAATACAATCAAATAACAGTAATCAATTTCAGACCCGGCCTACTTTTTACGGCCAGGGGAATGGCAATCGCAGAGGTTCTACTCGCGGCATGAGACGTAATTTCAGATCTCGAGGTGGAAATAATAATTCAGCCGGGGGGCAACAAAATTCACAGTTTTCGCAATGCCAGATCTGTTTCCGTTCAAATCACTCAACCAGGGACTGTTTTTATAACCCAAACAATGAAAACAAGGACGATTTAAACTGAAAAACCGTGTGAATCGATGGGACGGATCCACACGCAAGACAAAATTTGACACAGTTCCTATCCTTGAAAAAAACAACCTATTCTTCATTCAAGCTCATGTAAATAATAGCCCACTAGAAATTATGATTGACAACGCAAGCCAGATTAGTATTTGTCCTCAGCATTTAATTCCACCCAATGCAAAGAAAATTCAAATGCACAGCATTATTAAAGGCGTCACTGGTAACAGACTTCCTATCTCTGAAATTGTAATACTCCCCCTTCACATAGGAAGATATAGGTACTCCCACCCTTTTAGAGTTGTGCAATCCAAAGAATTACCTCCTCTCCTTGGCAATGACTTCTTGAAGACACAAAATTGTGACATTTCACTTAGTACTAACCTGTTAACTCTTAGACGCTTAGGCCATATTCCAAACTATAACCTTCCCACAAAATCACACACCTACACCATCCCTGATGTAATTTTTTCTAAACTACACCCTACTAGCAACCAACACAGTTTAGTAACAATCCCAGAAAATGTAACCCTACAACCTAGAACCCGAACATATGTTTCAGTTTCCATCACTCCCCCCCTCCCCCACAATATCCTACTCACACCCTCTCAGGAAACACTCCTTACATACAATATCCTCATACCCCATGCTCTCCTTAACACTTCTTCCCCTCTGTTACTAATTCATAACCCCTCAGAGAAAGCAGTCACACTCAAATCCAACACCCCACTTGGCCAAGCAACCCCATGTGACATTTTAGCAGACATGACAGACGCATCCAACACTGATACGACTACCACTACATACGCATGCACAGAAGACAATACAGAAAACACAAGACTGAAGGAAAGTCAGAAAAAATTTGACCCATCTTGCATTAGTATTAACCCTGACTTATCAGAGGCAGACAAACAAAAAATCATAAAGTTAGTATTTGATTATGCTGATGTTTTAGCTTGGAAAGGCGATAAACTCACCACAACCCCAATTTATGAGTACGACATTGACATTGGCGACAATCAACCTCCCTATATGAGACAATACCCCATCCCTTTGAATCTTAGAGAGCAAATGAAAATTGAGCTTAACAAGCTCTTACAAGATGGAATCATTCGCAGGTCAGAAGGTAGTCCATTCCGACACCCAGTTCTCTTAGTGCGCAAGCGAGACAATTCGTTCCGCGTGGTGTCTGACCTTCGGGCGCTGAATAAAATTATTCAGCCCTCTTCTCTCCCAACACCTAACATTGATAACATTTTAGCAGACATGGCAGGCAAGAAATATTACACAACCCTTGACCTTAAATCGGCATTTTTTCAGGTAAAATTAACAGAAAGGTCAAAGAAGATGACCTCATTTGCAATTAGTAATTGTGGAAATTACGAGTATGAAGTACTGCCAATGGGATTGAAGACAAGTAGTCAGGTCATGAACAATGTAATGTCTATGGCTCTATCTGGCATAGATAGTTCTGAGATATCTGCATATACGGATGACATAATTTGCTACACAAACTCAGTTGACGCAATGCTACAAGTTTTACATAAAGTCTTTGCTAAATTACGTGCAGCCAATTTGAAACTAGGGCCAAATAAATGTAAATTTTGCTTTGAAGAAATTCCAGTCTTAGGCCATCTTGTGTCGCAAAAGGGATTCCAAATTTCTGATCACATCCTGCGTGCAATCAAAGAATTTCCTCCACCTAAATCTAAGAAGAATTTGAAATCTTTCCTAGGCATATGCAATTTCATCAGACGCTATGTACAAGGGTTTGCGGAACCCGCAGAATGTTTGTTCAAATTACTCAAAAAGAAAGTAAACTTTCATTGGCATGAAGAGCATCAGAAAAGCTTTGAGGCATTAAAAGACAAAATTATTTCCGCACCCATTCTTAGACCTTATGACCCAAAGCAAACTTCATGCGTATACATCGACGCGTCCTACCAGGGTATGGGCGGTTGTCTTATGTAGAAGGATGATGATGGAGTACTACATCCGATAGCCTTCTGCAGCAGACACCTTACAGACACTGAGAAAAAAGCAGACGTCTTTTCTCTTGAAATTGCAGCTGCCTTTTATGTCCTAAAATCATTCAAATTCTTCTTAATCAACACACCCTTTATAGTTTTCACAGATAACCATGCATTGTCTTACCTTAGAACAACAAAACAGTTGTCCGGGGTCCTTGCTCGAAGATCACTCTTCTTCCAAGAGTTCGACTTCCAAATCCACCATATCCCATCATCACAGAATGGTATTGCTGATGCATTATCGAGGAATCCTGTAGACCCAGCCCCTTCCTTGCCCAACGACACAGCACAAGACACTTCCCTTGACACAGACGAGGAGGACATACTAAATCAAGTCTTCATGTTACAATCTGATGACTTTGACATAGGTACGGCACAAAGAGAGGACCCATACTTACAAGCATTAATCAAAATTCATGAAAACCACCCAGATGCTGATCACAAATTAGAGAAAACAGCCTACTCATTTGTTCTTGACAATGGAATTCTTTATAGGAACACTAAATTTTCACCAGGCTATAGAAGACAGTTATGTATTCCCCAAAAACTAAGATAAGAAGTGTTTCAATTAATTCACTGTAACAAAATGATGGCCGCACATCAAGGTGCTGCTAAAACATACTCCCATCTCTCTTTACGCTACTATTGGCCTAATCTAAAGAAATATGTGTACGCTGCAGTACGCAAATGCACTGAATGTCAAGTAGCAAAAAGAGCTCACGGAGCCATACAACATACACTGCAAACGAGCCCACCCGCTAGTCATCCCTTTAGCCAAATACATATTGACGTGTGTGGACCACTGACTTCAACCTCTGACACAGGACACAAATATTTTCTATCCATTGTTGACAATTGTACCAGATTTGCCATAACTACAACCCTTCCCAACCATGATGCCAACTCAATAGCTAACGCCCTTGTCTCGCATGTTTTTCTCATTTTTGGTCTTCCAGAGACGATTATGCTTGACAGGAGCTCCCCGAACTGTAGCAAATTAATACAGGAATTATCCAAAATTACTGGTGTCACATTAAAATTTGTTGATACTGCTGCCCACTTCAGAAATGGTGTCGTCGAATCATCTTTTCACTACTTGAAATCCATCATGAAAACTTATGTGGTACAAAAACAAGGTAAATGGCATGAACTTTTGGCTAGCGCGACCCATGCCCACAATGTAAGTACACATCTTGGCATGAACAATTCCCCCTATTTTTTGCTATTTGGACAACACCCTAGGTTAATTGCAGATGCTGTTCTCCCTACTAATCCCAACACCACTATCCACTCTAATGAACAGAGAATAGAACAACTCCAAGCCGCTCGAGAACTAGCACACAAACATTTAGCAAAGCGATTTGAGCAGCAAAAACAATGTGCCGACAAAAAGACACAACAAACAACCTACTCCCCTGGACAATTAGTGTATATTTTGGACACTACCCCTCATCCCCAAGTACCCAAGGCATTTTCCTCTTCCTACAAATTTCAAGGGAAAATAATTTCACAAAACGACGCCAATTCCTATTTGGTGGAATACACCGATGGTCGTGGCAAACTGAAAACTGATGCTATCACGATTCACCGTTTGAAAACAAGGCACCTTGACTCGGACGAGTCTGTCACTTAAATATTCAATTTTTCACCGTTGCACAGTCCATTCACACTTTATAAATATTCTTTTCGCACCCACATGTCCATATAATACTTGTATTTTCGCATTTTTTTTTTCTTCGCAACGCGATTTTTTCACCAAGCCGCACACAACAACGAGCACATGTAAAAACGGAAGTTCCGACATTTTGATTCACATAGTACCCTCTTCTTCCTGTTCCCTCCTCCTCAAATACTGTACACATAAAAGAGTCGGGAATTAACTTTAAAAGCAAGTTCGAAGACTAAAATAAACTTTTAATATTCCACAAAATAATAATAAAGAAGTAGAAAGTAAAAACGGCCAATCAGGAACGTAGTCTCTCATCTGACTACTGGTTGAGTACGTGAATTTTCACTCGCTTGAGACAACGCGATTTTTTTTTCTGTCTGCAGCAAGCAGATGGTAAAAAAAAAAAAACTCGCTGACGATGTAGCAATCGCCTCGGCTCCAGCAAATACATCGCGGAGCGCAAAACGTAAACAAATGGTAATAAATTACAAACAAATAAAAATGCAGAAGTTTATATTATAAACTATTCAGTCTCGAGAATCTCTTGCATTACAGCTTGTTATTCCTTCTCTTTTCAAATTTATCATTAGTGCTCTTTTACCTTTTTATTTGAGAAGCTAACTCGGAAAACATTTTTTTCATCACAAATCTCATGCTTAATACATGATATTTTTTTTTTATGCAAACTCAGTTTTAAATTTGTATCTTTGTCCCTTTCAGGATTCACTACCGACAATGGCAGTAATGTTACTACTTTCCCTTTTTTCCCTCATTTTTTCGGTCACCACGGCGACTGAACATGTGAAAATCATCTCGGGAATTTATCTGAAAGAACTACCAGGAACCATCCCTTATCATTATACCATCCCCATCTACTATAATGTGAAATTAGAAATGCCTAAACCCCAGCACTTCCCATCAACACTACATAATGCCATGTGCAACAAAGGCGACGAAGATTCCAACCAATGTAAACTTGCGGTCCAACTCCAAAATTTTCATTCACACCTTTTTTCACACCTTTCCCTCTTCACAAGACCCACTCCCAACACTTCCGTCGTTAGACAAAAACGTGCACTCCTTGGCTTTATAAGTAGCATTGCTAACTATTGCTGTGATTTTGCCACTACTAAGCAACTAGAACCCTTATTCCAAAATGCTCATGAAGTAAAACAAACGATATCTAACATTAAACTACAACTGCAAGCTAATCATATTTTCTATCAAAATTTAACTGGTGAAATTCACTCTTTCCAACATCAGATTGAGGATGTTTTTACTGAATATGCTAATCACTCTGATAATTTGGCTAGAAATCAGGAAGCATTAATTAATAAACTCAAAAATTTAACAATCAAAGATGCGCATCAAGCACAGGCATATCTCATCGAATTTATGACCCTAACCTTACAGCTTAGCCAAATTTTCACCCTTTTTGAATATGAGAATACCATTAACAATTGTAAACATCATTTTCTCTCTGAACATGTAGTATCTAAAACAACACTGCACCGAGACTTGAAAAAGATTCAAAAAAATATTCTTCCTACTGGATTTGATATAGCGATTCCTCTCACCCTTATTGACATGTATTATCAGATACCACTGTCCCAATGCAGAATTTCTGCTGATGCTGTCAATATTGAGTTGAAGGTGCCTATCACTTCCACTCAGAAGAAATATAAACTTTAATCCCTGTCCCCTTTTCATATCAAAATTTAACATGCGTAGTGTCGCATAATCCATCGTATATCGCCATTGATGATTCTCATAATGTTGTCACTATTAGCGGTACAGACCTTGAAAATTGTCAGGTCCATACACAGAAATTGTGCCTTCTGCCTTCTCACACAGGAAGACAGGATGGGCTCAATTTCTGTTTTTCCAAATTGATTCAAGCAACAACCGTGGCTGATACGATGAATGGGTGTACCTACACATGTCACGAATCCCACCTCACTGATGTGGTCAAATTAGATTTAAATGTTTATGCAATAATTAATCCTCCTCCTACCATCACCTTTTTTTATGCTAATGGCTCCACTTTACATTATAATCTTACCACTTTTCACGAACCCGGTGCAGTATTGTTACACGTGGCTTGCCGTACAGATGTACTTATCACCCCCGATATCAAAATTCATGCTATTTTTCCTTGTGGTTTCGATCATTCAACAATCCACCGAACAATTCATATCCTTCCTGCTGCCTGGACCAACAATCCCAATTTTCTACTCGACACCCATTATAAGATTTCCCCCCTTGTGAATGCAACGGCTCTTTATCATAAACAATGGACATTTCATATCCCTCACCTTAACCTCTCCCAATATAAAGTTCTTGACATCCCTCCTATAACTCCACTTTACAGACATGCGGATTTTCCTATCATTATAATTTTTGTCTGGCTCACATGTCTCACTCTAGGTGTCATATACCAATTTAAACTTCTACACATTCCCCTTTTCTTATGTTTTACTTCTAAGGCTCGTGCACTTACCCCTCATGACCTTGTAAAATCTCCTGCACATACAACCACCTATCTCTTCTTAATTTTCATAGCTCTGCTGCTTCTCTGTATTTGCATTACCTACATGTACTTACGTCTAAAACGTCACACTTCTTGCTGTTCATGTTGTCACCGGCGAACCCCATCTCCTCCTAAGACATGTTCCGTCCCTATTATTAGTCCTCCTATTTCCGTAGCTGCTATATCTCAACGTCCCGCACATTCCCCACCACCCCCTCCCACTCTTCGTCAACTTACAACTCCCACTCGCTTAGCTCCTCCTCTTCCCACACGTATCACCTTCGATGATGGCTACTGTCTACCCACCCCTGTCATTTCACTTATGTCACCTTCGACTCCAACCTTTACTCTTCCGCACTTAGGCGAACACCTTTTATTATAACTTCCCCTTCCCTACGCTTGTCGGCTCCCCCTTGCACAACGTCACCATCTGGCCATACTACTCTCACGGCGTTCTCAAGCTTCTCTTCGGCAGACATCATGCAGCCAGTCACCCAGCAGTCGGTCAGCGAGGAATCATCATGGCACAGCAGTCATCCTGGAGCAGCTGTACAAGCAGCCAGCCAGCAGCCATCTATTGCAGACATCATGCAGCCAGCCAGCCAGCAGATGTCTTATTTCAGCTCATCATGCAGCCCGCCAGTCGGCCAGTGGACATCATGCAGACACCATGCAGCCAGCCAACCAGCTGACATCTTATTGCAGACATCATGCAGTCCTCATGCGGCTCATCATGCAGACATCATGCAGCCAGCCAGCCAGCAGGCATCCTATTGCAGCCAGCCAGACACCATGCAGACATCATGCAGCCAGCCAGACAGGAGCCTTCCCATTGCAGCAGACATCATACAGCCAGGCACCCTGCTCATATTCTATTGCAGACATCATACAGCCAGCCAGCCAGCACATATTCTATTGCAGACATCCTGATGCAGACATCATGTAGCCAGCCAGCCAGGAGACCTCCTATTGCAGCAGACATCATGATGCAGACATCATGCAGCCAGCCAGCCTGGAGCCTTCCTATTGCAGCAGACATCATGCAGCCGGCCAGCCAGCAGATATCTTACTGCAGCACACGATGCAGACATCAAGCAGCCAGCCAGACACCATGCCGCCATCCTGCAGCAAGCACATAAACATGTAGCCAGCAGACCACAGGCAGCCTGCAGCTCAGCATACCACCAGTAGTCAGCATTCCAGCTGAACATGCAGCCAGACCCGTGCAGTACAGCTATGCCGCCAGCTCCAACTTTTTTTTTTTTTTTTTTCCACATTATTATATACAGGGTTTTTATTTTTCTTTACTCAATGTACTTTCAATTATTATTTCAAAATATACTCTCCATAACCATCTCTACTCTGCTTCGTAACCACTCACAGTGGATACATCTTGGCCAGGGGAATGATGAAGGAATTGGGAGCATAAAAGTCGAAACATTAATTTGCCTCAAACATCGCTCTGAAGCTCGCAAGTTGAACGCTCATTCACCCCACATTCCACCGGATGCAGAGCCGAGCAACAAGTGCACACTCAGCAAGGCAACGGCCCTCGCCAGCGGTGAGTGCACCCCCACTGTAAATTTCCATCTGCATCCAGGGATACCCCAGGTGCACAGTGGAGGTGCAAAGTCCACCAACCTATGACTCAAATCCAATGTATAAAACCGCTGGAGACAGTAAATCGATCTCTCACTTCGCTCCAATATCACCACCAAACTGATCGACGAGAAGAGGACGACGGCCTGCTGAGAGATCGCGACACTACGAGGCGGCAACAAGCGAGAAGTCCACAAGCAGTCCGGATTAAGCCAACCGAAGAATCTGCAAGAATAAAACAAGTCGCCGAATTGCCTGCCGTCTCTTATCGTCATCTTCGATCTCTCTAGCGGACACCTGTCACCGTCGCCGACGCCAGAAGCGGAGGGAGAAGACCAACAGCAAGGGGTGAGTAGCGTTCAACAACACAGGCTCCCAACAATCCTTCATCAGTCTCCTTAAGGGTAGAGGTGGTTAGCCAAGTCAAACTTAAGACCTATTGTATTTATCTGAGCTACGTCCCGGCGTGACTCGATCCCGTACCTTACCCGACGTCACGCTACAATATATACATATATATATATATAGATAGTTACAAATGTAGATTGAAATAAATTTTGAGATAGATATAAATATAGGTGAAGAGATATATAGATATAGATATATATATATATATATATATATATATATATAAAGAGATAGAGAAATATAGATATAAATACCTAAATATTTAGGAAGAAATAGATGTTGATGGATATAAATATTGATAGATAAGGATACAAATAGTATAGATATAGATACATATGAAATATGGATAAGAATATATATAGATTAATATACATAGATATAGAGAGATAATTAAATCTATATCTTTATAGATATAAATATAAATTGAAATAAATATTGGGTTATATATATATATATATATATATATATATATATAAATAGATAGATATAGATATAGATGATAGAGATACATATAGATATAGATAGATATAAATATATATACATAAATATATAGATAGATATATAATGATATATAGATATAGATAGATGTAGATATAGATAGATAGAGATATTGAATGTTTTTGATAATTTTATCTAGATCTATATAGATATTAATAAATATGGTTTGAAATAGATTTAGAGATAGATATATACAGGGTGACTGGTAATTCGATGTATTCCCTGAAAGGGGTTAAAGTACAGACAATTTGCAATAAATTTGACCATATGATACCCTATCCGAAAATTAGTAGTTTTCGAGATAATCGGATTTGAATTGTTTGTTTAAAAAATGATAATTTTCCACATAAAAAGGTGAATTGAGAAAAAAATGCTCATTTTATGGAACTTATTTTAGCGTTTTCTGATAGCTAACAAATGAGTGGTTCGTTGAAAAAAAAGTTTTCCCCAAATAAAAATCACATCTAAGCAACGGGTGGGTCTAAACTTACAAATGATGATAAAAAATTGCACTCTTAGTTTACTTGGCAACGTATTAATAACAAAAATGGTATGACACGAAGCGTACAAATTACTTAAATTACTTCCTTGTGACATCTGCTATCCAACAAGGTACAAATGTTGCTGACATTCACATTTGTGTACAAGAAATAATAGTTCATTCATCTTCATGTGAATGGAATCAATGAACAATACAATTAAAGAACATTATATGTCTTGCTCAAAGTGGGCACCTCCGTTACGAATGCAGGCACGCAGGTTTTTACGGACATTTGCTCTGGTAACTCGTGATGTGATGGTGTCCTTGATGTGTTGACCAGCTGATAAGATCCTCTCCCTGAGCTCTTCTTACGAGTTTACCGGTGTTTTGTCATGTAGCTCTAAATGTAAAAGTCGCAAGGCTTCAAATCGATCGGGGGATCGAGCTGGGCAGTCATCATGCTGATAAATCATGTCACATCTTGTAGCTAGAGGCACATCCTCCAACAACATTGCCATCCCGTTCCTCAAGAAATGTTCATAAGTGATGCCTTTTAAGATTTGTGGCAGGAAAAATTGCTCGATCAAATGATTGTTGATTACACCCATCCACACTTCTGCCTGAGCGTACGACTGTGGCTGGATGAAAATTACCCAAACAAATGGATTGGCCAAGGCGGCTTGATTCCCTGGCCGGCTCGATCCCCCGATCGATTTGAAGCCTTGCGACTTTTACATTTTACATTTACATTTTACATATATATTTATCTATATTGATAGCTATGAATATAGATTGAAATAGATATAGAATCTAATAGATATATATTGATAAATTTAGATAGATGTAGGTAGTTATAGATTTAGATAGATATAAATATAGATATTAATATAGATACATGTAGATATAGTTAGAAAAACTACATATAAAATAGATATAGATGGAGATATATATATATATATATATAAATATAGATAGATTGAGATATAAATATATATTTAGATAGATGTACATATACAGGGTGTTTCTAAAGGTCGTTTACAACGCTTGGGAGGTGATTCCTCACACGAAAACAAGCAAAAAGTCTAAGTTCCATTTTTACGACTGAGGCTTCGTTTCCAAGATAGGAGCCTCGCAAAAGGTGACAAAGTGAACGTCACATCTGACTGGGACGAATACTATAACAGATAGAGAGGCGGTTCCAAGGGAATCATAAAGGAATCGTATGTGCTCAGTCCGGAAGTCACTATGAAAAGTTCACTGCACGCATGCGCAATGGAGTCCTCAAAGGAATTGGGGATTTTCAGCAAGAACAATACATGGAAAGGGTATGTAACTCAGCAAGAAGGACCGTGAAAATGAGAAATGCGTTCAAGACAACACATCCCGACCTCAAACATCAAAACACGAGCACCGAACACAAAATCCGAAAAGTTGAGCACGGTTGCATACCCCAGTTACACGCGAGGAATGAACGAATCATGTCATGTGGCATACGGGAGACACATTACTCCACCAGGAGGAGGGAAAGAAAAACACAATATCAGATGATTGTGACAACGTGTATTTTTACACGCGACAACTACGTAATATCCCGCCCCCCCCCCCCACACACACACACAACAAACTACAAATGCTACAATGTCTTATGCACAGACAGTGCGTGTCACTGTACACCAACTGAAGATGTCACTTTCACCACACAAAGGGGGTGGGGAGCAATACCAAAAGTGTTCGCACGCGATCACTGTGACGTAAAAGAGACCAGTTTTGGAAGCGCTGCACAGGCAAGTCTGGCTCTCGTAGTCTACGTTTGACCTTCATGACTGCTGTTCCCGCGAGAGGAGCTCGAAGGGTTGGTTCTCTCCGGCAGTCGTTCCAGTCGTGTTGCAGGTGCTGGGATATGATCAGCAGTTCGCTCTAGGTTGTCATACGCATTGAAGAGTACTAGTATGTTGTATTGAAAGAAGTTGACGTGGTGGAGTGGGCAAGTCAAGTATCGCAACAATTGGTCTGTGGTGTTCGTACGGTGATACGGCCAATCTGTGCAGTCTGCCAGTGTTAAACAAAAACAATACTTTGCAGTTCCAACTCCCTATTACACAGATGGCTGCGTATACGACCCAGCAGCTAGCAGACATGCATTTCAAGTATGGGGAGCACGTGGTAATAGCCGTGTGGCAAGGCGTCTTTATGGAGAACGCTTTCCACATAGACGTTTACCGTCTCACACCTTCTTCCAGGTAGTGGACAGTCGACTGCGTGAAACAGGGTCAGTGTTACCACCGCGGCAAGAAGTTTGAAGACCCCGAAGTGTACGCACACATCAGTTTGCAGAAGATGTGTTAACAGCGGTCGCAAAACATCCTGGCACCAGTACGCGAGTGCTCGCTCGGGCACGAAACACGTCTCATGTGAATGTTTGGCGAGTGTTGTCAGAGGAAGGAATGCACCCTTTTAATTGGACCATACATTCTCCCTGTTCGCCTGAATGGTCGCACGTATCATGCATTTCTTAGTGAGGTTCTGCCTGAACTGTTGGAGACCGTACCTCTGGCACTGCGGCAAGAAATGTGGTACCAACACGATGGTGCACCAGCTCATTTCGATTGTAATGTACGACATTTCCTGCATGACGTGTATCGCAATAGGTTCATTGGTAGGGATGAGCCTGTGCCTTGGCCACCGAGGTCGTCAGATCTCAACCCTCTCGATTTTTTCTTCTGGGGAGAAATGAAAACCCTCGTATACGACACACCTGTCACATCAGCTGAGGACCTCGTTGCTCGCATCAACGTCGCCGCCGCGGCGGTAGCAGATACACCTGGCTTGTTTGCTCGTACTCGACAATCCTTGATTCGTCGCTGTCATCTCTGCGTAGAAGTAAACGGCAGACATTTTGGAAACCGTCTGTGATTATTGCCCTCGGCAAATCTCAGTGAGAACACTTTTGGTATTGCTCCCCACCCCCTTTGTGTGGTGAAAGTGACATCTTCAGTTGGTGTACAGTGACACGCACTGTCTGTGCATAAGACATTGTAGCATTTGTAGTTTGTTGTGTGTGTGGGGGGGATATTACGTAGTTGTCGCGTGTAAAAATGCACGTTGTCACAATCATCTGATATTGTGTTTTTCTTTCCCTCCTCCTGGTGGAGTAATGTGTCTCCCGTATGCCACATGACATGATTCGTTCATTCCTCGCGTGTAACTGGGGTATGCAACCGTGCTCAACTTTTCGGATTTTTTGTTCGGTGCTCATGTTTTGATGTTTGAGGTCGGGATGTGTTGTCTTGAACGCATTTCTCATTGTCACGGTCCTTCTTGCTGCGTTACATACCCTTTCCATGTATTGTTCTTGCTGGAAATCCCCAATTCCTTTGAGGACTCCATTGCGCATGCGTGCAGTGAACTTTTCATAGTGACTTCCGGACTGAGCACATACGATTCCTTTATGATTCCCTTGGAACCGCCTCTCTATCTGTTATAGTATTCGTCCCAGTCAGATGTGACGTTCACTTTGTCACCTTTTGCGAGGCTCCTATCTCGGAAACGAAGCCTCAGTCGTAAAAATGGAACTTAGACTTTTTGCTTGTTTTCGTGTGAGGAATCACCTCCCAAGCGTTGTAAACGACCTTTAGAAACACCCTGTAGATAGATTATACATATACCTATGTAGATCGTTATAAATATAGATTGAAATATATTTAGAGAGAGATAGATATAAATATAGGTGAAGTGATAGATAGATATAGACATTTATAAAGAGATAATGAAATGTAGATATAAATAGATAGAGATTTAGGAAGATATAACTGTAGATAGATATAAATATTGATAGATATGGATACATATAGTATAGATATAGATACATATGAATATAGATGTAGAGATATTGATAGAGAAATGTAGATATAGATAGATAAAATACAGATAATAATAGATATAGATTAATATGGACAGATATAGATAGATAATAATAATAATATATATAGATAGTTATAGATAGTTATAAATATAAATTGAAATAGATATAGAGTTAGATATATATTGATATAGAAATAGATAGATATGGACATATATGATAGAGATACATATAGACATATATATATAAATAGATATAGATATATAGATAGATATATAGATATAAATATATGGAGATAGATATATAGATATAGAAATAGATAGATAGATACATAGACGGTAGAGATACATGTAGAAATAGATGTGAATAGATATAGATAGATATAGATATAGATTTTGATATAGATAGATTATATTTATATATGTAAGTAATTATCAATGTAGATTGAAATATATATAGATATAGATAAATATATATATATATATATATATATATATAGATAGAAAGATATAGATAGATGTAGATATAGATAGATAGAGATATTGAAAGATATAGATAATTTTATCTAAATCTATATAGATATTTATAAATATGGTTTGAAATAGTTATAGGGATAGATATATATAGATATAGAAATAGATAGATAGATAGAGACATAGACGTAGATGTAGAAATAGATGTGAATATAAATACATATAAAATAGATATAGATATATATGGATATACAGATAGATATATATATAGATAGATTTAGATATAGATATATATTTAGATAGATTTTGATATAGATAGATTATATTTATACATATAAAATAGATATAGATATATATAGATATATAGATAGATACAGATAGATTTTGATATAAATACATATCAAATAGATATAGTTATATGGCTCAGTCGGTAACGTGTCTGACTACCATGCTCAAGGTCCCGGGTTCGATCCCCGGCCGGTTCAAATCCGGGAACTTTTCTAACGTTGGAAGCGGCCCCGGCGTCCACTCAGCGTCGAATGACATGGGTACCTCGGGGAAAACCCTGGGGGGTAAAGGCGGTCAAGGGCGTGATGCTGGTCACATCACCCCCACTCATGACCAGATCAATAAAGTGTGGGGCTTCAGCCCCACACCCCCTACACGCCTTCATGGCGTGGTGGTAAGCACAGGGGAGCGCTTTACCTCTTTTTATATATGTGAATAGATATAGATAGATAATTTTATCTTTTTCTATGTAGATAGTTATAAATATAGATTGAAATATATTTAGAGATAGATATAAATATATCTGAAGTGATAGATAAATAGATATATATATATATAAAGAGATAGTGAAATGTAGATATAAATACATAGAGATTTAGGAAGATATAAAAGTTGATAGATAAAAATATAAATTGAAATCTATATAGAGTTAAATATATATAGATATAGAAATTGATACATATAAATTGATATATATATATATAGAGAGAGAGAGAGATAGATAAAGATATTGAAATATATAGATAATAATATCTATATCTATATAAATATTTATAAATATGGTTTCAAATAGATATATATAGATATAGAAATTGATAGATACAGACATAAACGATAGAGATATATTTAGATATAGATGTGAATATATTTAGATAGATAATTATATCCTTATCTATAATGATAGTTATAAATATAGATTGAAATAGATATAAAAAGTAATAGATAAATATAGATAAATATAGATGTAGATAGATATAAATATTGATAGATATGAATTCGTATAATATAGATATAGATATAGATTAGTATAGATATAGAAATAGATGATAAAGATACATATATATATAGAAATATATATATATATATATATATGTAGATAGATAGAGATATCGAAAGATATAGATAATTATATCTATATCTATATTAATATTTATAAATATTGTTTGAAATAGATATAGCGATAGATATATATATAGATACAGAAATAGAGAGATACAGACATAGACGATAGACATACCTTTAGATATATATATATAGATATAGAAATAGATAGATACAAACATACAAAATAGAGATACATTTATATGACATAGATATATATATATATATATATATATATATATATATATATATATATATATATATATATATATATATATATATATATATATATATAGATATATATGTGAATATATTTAGATAGATAATTATACCCTTATCTATAATGATAGTTATAAATATAGATTGAAATAGATATAAAATGTAATAGATAAATATAGATAAATATAGATGTAGATAGATATAAATAAATATATAGATATGGATTGATGTAGATATAGATTGAAAAATTACATATATAGATATATATATAAAGAGATAGAGAAATGTAAATATAAGTAGATATAGATTTAGGAAGATATAGATGTAGATAGATATAAATATTGATAGATATGAATTCGTATAATATAGATATAGATATAGATTAGTATAGATATAGAAATAGATGATAGAGATACATATAGATATAGATATATATATATAGATAGATAGATAGATAGATAGAGATATCGGAAGATATAGATAATTATATCTATATATCTATATTGATATTTATAAATATGGTTTGAAATAGATATAGAGATAGATATATATATATAGATATAGAAATAGATAGATACAAACATACAACATAGAGATACATTTACATATAGAGGTAAATAGATATAGAGATATAGATAGATAATAATATTTTTATCTATATTCATAGTTATAAATATAGATTGAAATATATAGAATAATATATATATATTTAGATAGATATAGATAGATTATATATATATATATATATATATATATATATATATATATATATATATAAATTGAAATAGATATAGAGTTAGATATATATAGATAGATATAAACATAGATGATAGAGATACATATATACATACATACATATTTATATATATACAGATATCATTAAATATATAGAGATAGATAGACATAGATAGCTATAGATAGATGTTGATATATATAGACAAAGACATTGAAAGATATAGATAATTACATCTATATCTATATAGATATTTATAAATATGGTTTGAAATAGATATAGAGAAAGATGCAGAAATATATACAGATATAGACGATAAAGATACATTTACATATTGATGTAAATAGATATAGATAGATAATTATATTTTTATTTATATTGATAGTTATAAATATAGAGTGAAATAAATATAGAAAGTAAAAGATAGATATAGATATAGTAAAATTTATATAGATGTAGGTAGTTATAGATTTAGAAAGATATAGATAAATATAGATGTAGATAGATATAAATATTGATAGATATGGATACATATAATATAGATATAGATACAGATGAATATAGATATATAGATATTGATAGAGAAATGTAGATATAGATAGATAATTATATCTATATAGATAGTTATAAATATATATATATAGAAATAGAAAAATATAAATATAGATATATAGATATAGACTTAAATTTAGATAGATGTAGATAGATATAAATATAAATATAGATTGAAATATATATAGAGATAGATAATATATATATATATATATATATATATATATATATATATATGGATAGATATAGAAATAGATATATATTTGGATGTAGATATAAATATATTATATCTATCTATATATATATTATTTATGAAGATAATTATAAGTATAGATTGAAATATATTTAGAGATAGATATAAATAAAGTTGAAGAGATAGACATAGAGAAATGTAGATGTAAATAGATATAGATTTAGGAAGATATAGATTAGATAGATGTAAATATTGATAGATATGGATACATATAATATAGGTATAGATACAGATGAATATAGATTTAGAGATATTGAAAGAGAAGTGTAGATATAGATAGATAGATAGAATATAGATAAGAATAGATACAGATTATAATACATAGATATAGATAGATAATTATATCTATATCCATATAGATATGTGTAAGGATGGTTTGAAGTAGGTATAGAGAAAGATATATATATAGATATAGAAATAGATAGATACAGACATAGAAGATAGAGATACATTTACATATAGAGGTAAATATAGATAGATAATAATATTTTTACCTATATTCATAGTTATAAGTATAGATTAAAATAGATATACAAAGTAAAAATAGATATAGATAAATATAGATAGATGTAGGTAGTTATAGATTTAGATAGATATAGATAAATATAGATGTCGATAGATATAAATATAGATATAGATATGGATAGATGTATATATAGATAGAAAAACTGCATATAGAAATAAATATAGACGGATAGATATAGATAGATTTAGATATATAGATAGATAGAGATATGGATAGATTTTTGATATAGATATATATTTAAATAGGTGTAGGTATAGATAGATTATATGTATATATCTATGTTGATAGTTATAAATAATTATTGAAATATATACAGAAATTAAAAATATTTATAGATATAGATAAATTTAGATAGATGTAAATATAGATATGGATAGAAATAGATAGATATAGATAGATTTAGATATAGATATAAATTTAGATAGATGTAGATATAGATAGATTATTTATATACCTATGTAGATAGTTATAAATATAGATTGAAATATATATAGAGATAGATAAATAGTTAGATATAGTTAAAAATAGATATAAATATAGAAATATATAGAAATAGATATATATTTAGATATATGTAGATATAGATAGTTTATATAGGTATATGTGTTTCACCCGGATATGAGTCAAGGCTGATTCAGGCACTCGTGGGAACTTGAAGTTAATGCGTTTTCTGGACACGTTTTCTTTGGCTATTCTTACGCGTCACGAGCTGCCATTTTGGCGTCGATGGTGAGTCATATTTGGTATAATTGAGGAGCTCAAACGGTCCTGGGTAGAGGCTAGAAAATATTAACCAATGAGAGAAGGTTTCTAATAAATGAATCAACCAATCAGAGAAGAATCTATAAATATTGAGCGGAAGACGAAGCGGTCCCAGAGAGGTCTCAAGTGTTTGGCTTGAAAGACGGGCTGATTTTTTAGCGTGACTGAGTTGTTGCAGAGCAACGAAAGGCTTTTTAACTTGGTAAGTATCTTTTTTTGCGTACTATTCTTTATTTCAAGTTGTTTTTTAGCTGCCATGGAAACAAACTTTAAGCGTTTTACACTATTTTTGAAAATATTATACAAAGAATACTCGAAAATAACACTAACAATATGTATTGTTATTGTTCCAGGTTCTTTCTGAGAAGCAGTTGTGAAGTACTCTGCAAAGAACTGAAGGACCGATTTGAAGAAACGAATAGTGAAAACTGACGTTATTGAGCAGGTCCCCAGGGAGATGAGTGATTTTGTGCTTATATGTCCATGTTTCTCGATTATATCGATAAGGATAGTGTGCTTGAGGCTTTGAAAAAGTATATCCCTTACAAGTGCATTACATGCTGGGGCTGTTATTCAAATGAAGGCAACCAACTAGCCCACGATTGCGTTATTAAACATTTTTACGAGTGCGAGGATGTGCGCGGTAAAGATGAAGTTCAACTCTCCGATTGTTTTATAATTTGCCAAGAGGAATGCGGAGTGAATGAATGCCAGAATTGTGTAGAGTGGGTGTGCGAAAGAATCCAGTGTTATCTGCAGGATCCGGACAATACAAGTCATATTTTTTATTTTTATCTTGCTAATCATGAATATGTAGGTGATGGTTTGAAGGCACAGGAGGAATCGACAGGATACAGAGAATTTTACAGTGTGTTGTGTGAAATTTCAAATGATTTCGAACTAGTAAAAACTCTTATAGCGCCTATACGGGAAGCGGAGCTTGCCCAGGGTTAAGAAACCTTATTTGTTAATATCTAAAGTAAAAATGGCACAATATAATATTGATGCGCAAGGGTTTATGTACAATAATAAATTTATATTGCGTGAGATGTCTGTTAGTTCTACAAATTTGGATACTGTGTATTATGCTCTTGTAAGAGTGCCAGATTATTTCAAAGACAATAATGAATCCCAATGGGCGAAAGAAAATATTCATGCAATATCGTACGACACTCCTCTGGGATGTGAAGTGTACTATGTACGTAGTGTAATTAGAAATTTGAACTGTCAAGGTTCTACTTTCTATTGCAAGGGAGAAAAAAATTCAAACTTCTCAAAGATGTGTTCAATATTTATTATATTGTAGATTTGCAAAGTGCAAACTGTCCTTCGCTTAGAAATTTGTATATGTTTCAAGGAGGATTGTGCAAACATCATTCTGATACTTCGCCTCCATCAGAATAAGGTTGTGCATTCAGAAATGTACAAAGACTTGTATCTTGCTACAATACTAAAATTACCAATATGTAATGTATTTTAGAGCAAATAATAAAAGATTTGTGAAAAAATAATTGTTTTCTATGTTGTTATTTAGCCTTATAGGCCTTTTTTCAAGAACTATTGACTTTTTTTGAGTGTTTAGTAATACCAGGGATTATTTGTGGCTGTTATATCATGCGAGTCTTATTTTTACTACAGTCAGGACTAAATTCCACTGACTGAAGCTTAAAGCTTAGGCTCTACAGCATGTTGATTGGTTAATCAGAAGGCAATATGAATTTTACAGAGACTTGTAGGAGGCATAGGAACACACGACAGAGCATTATTAGTGTGCAAGAAGCACTTTTAGGGAGTACTACGAGGAAACAAAGTTGATTTTTTTAGTGCTTTTCCAGTTACACATCCAATATTTGCTATTTCAAGTAACTACGTGTACCAGAAGCACTTGCACCCCAACACTAACTAGACTTCAATTTATACTATATTACGTGCTAAATGTAACAAGAACACTGATTGTACATACTTTTGAGAATTATAAAAGCAGATTCTGCTATGTAAATAGCCTTTTGCAAAAGACCGATGACAAAATTTTTAAAATTGTAACAGAACAGACAGGGACTCGAACCCTGGACCGATAGGTTAAAAGCCTAATGCTATACCAACTAAGCTATCCGGGCACGCACTCTACACGTGAAAAGTTGGTTATGTTAAGAAATATCTAAGGGATCAATAGCATACAAGTGTTATGTGTAAAAAAAAAGGTAAAAAAAGGTAAAGTGTTCCCCTGTGCATAGCACCACGCCATGAAGGCGTATAGGGGGTGTGGGGGTAACGCCCCACACTTTCTTGATCCGGTCGTGAGTGGGGGTGATGTGATCAGCATCACGCCCCTAACCGCCTTTACCCCCCAGGGTTTCCCCCAGGTACCCATGTTATTCGACGCTGGGTGGGCGCCGGGGCCGCTTTCACCGTTAGAAAAGTT
The DNA here is from genome assembly GCF_977018435.1 of Lepisma saccharinum. Taxonomy (NCBI): domain Eukaryota; kingdom Metazoa; phylum Arthropoda; class Insecta; order Zygentoma; family Lepismatidae; genus Lepisma; species Lepisma saccharinum. The sequence goes on from NC_139230.1 coordinate 76,979,952, forward strand.
CCCGGATTTGAACCGGCCGGGGATCGAACCCGGGACCTTGAGCATGGTAGTCAGACGCGTTACCGACTGAGCCACCGCGGCTTATGTGTATGAAAGGAAAATATAAGGTTGACATTACTAATCATTAGAAGACACGGTTCACAATATCCCCTGAACAAGTGTGGGGCAAACGTTTTGCGGGGAGCAAAGAAAGACTGCCAAACCCTTACCCAGGGGGAAAATTTCCCACCACTCGCTCGCTCTGGTTAGGGGGGTGAGCCTCCATTGTTAGTTCTCGCGGTCATTGATAAAAGGTTTTCTTTTTCTCTCATCTAAAGGGCATTACGCTCTGACTCTATTATGATTTTTGAATGATGCTTAAATTTGTAGTGGTTAGCATGTGTCGCCAATATTTTATTTTGGAAAGTTGCACGCGCCCCCGGATAGTCGAGACTTCAGTAAAAAAACATCTACAATTGTTTACCGAATATAGATAGTTTTACTGGAAAGAGACATGCCACATATCTCACATTCTATAAATAGGAAGTAATAAGTTATGTATCCGGGAGGGCTACGAAGCGACTGCAAGACTGAATAGCAAAGTTATCGGGTAAATGAAAGCTGGAATTTTTATAAGGTACTTTATGATGCTTGGGGGTATATAGCTGCTCGCTCTTGTAATCTGATACCAAATTGTTACTCTGAGTGTGGTGCGAAGAACGGGCAGATAGGAAGCTAGGATGAGTTCCGAACCAATGAGTATTGTAAGTATATTTTTTTTAATACTGTGGTGGTTTATTTACTTTTCAAATATCTTTTTTAGTAACTCATTACCTTTTTATAAATGAAATAATTGGTTTCTACACACGAAATTTTTATTTTCACAAACTAGTCTACTACAAAGTATGTAATACATAAAGCTTTTTTCAATTGTTACATATCAGAGAATACTATTCTACTACAAAGTAGCCTTATACTAACGCTTTTTTATCTCAAATATACAATTGTAAACATTACATTATTGTTTGAGAAAGAGCTCCTCTTTTTTTGCTAGTTTTTGGATTGATTGTTGCAAATTGCCTCCCAGAACTCATCCTCTAAAGAACAATCATGAATGTGAGCAGGGTGCATATCTAATGCACACGTAGAATCGGGTATATATATTGGTCCCTGGCCACAAAAGTGAAACGTTTTTGACGGAACTTCATTATATCTAAACAAACAGTGGCGTACGGGATTACCGTACAACTCCCTTGTTCGTAATGTCTGTATGGGAGTACCAGAAAAGTACACTTTATCATCATTGGTGACAAATTTATTTATGTGCCTTACTCCTTTTTGCTCAGTCCTTGATTTGTTTCCTTCCCACAGATCATTGCATGTATATGCAAAGCTGACCTGAAGATCAGATAGCATTTTGGTATATAATTGCATAACAAGAGTAATATCCAGACTGTCTATTTTTGTTTCAAAGTCTTGTTTATTTCTCACAACTATTCTGTTGTGACTGGTTTGAAATAGGCTCCAGACGCGTCCTTTGTATTTGTTGATCAACTGCTTCATTTTTCTTTCTTTACGCACTCGAGATTAAGGCATCTATGATTGCTTTCTTCTTTTTCTCCATGCTCGCATTCCACACAAGTAGGGTGAGGATAGTGAAACACTATTGTCCGGGCCACAGCTTCTACGAGGCACTGCTCATTGATTAGGCTGTCACAGCATCCACACTGTTGATAAAGTCAAGAAAAACATATTTTTAAATATTTTTTTTTTTTTCAAATCTTTCGCAAAGATATTGTGTATCAGTTCCTGCTACACATTGGTCAAGGAATAATTATTCTGGTTATACACTTACAGTTCAGTTTAAAAAACACTGGGTTTTTCACCAAAACTGTCAAAGTATGTTCCGTGGCGATTCGAATCAATGTACAGGGCAAGTCCAATGTATTCCAGGCCCCGAATCTCTGTCTTTATTGACACTTGATATTTTTCGGTAACGTATTGTCTGTACCAGACTAACAAAAATTTTCACATAGAACACTGTCATGGCAATGCTTATGGTATCAATTTTGCAGCTGAATTCAATGAATATAAGTTCTCATCTGACGACCAGATGCTGGCTTCTTTGCAGTCTGATGTCGAGTTGTTCTCGTCTTGGGTTGAGGCACATGCAGGTACAACGTGCTGAATGAAAGTGTAGTGGTGTAGAAACTGACCATACAGTTGGGCGTTTCTCAGAGCACAAGCTATTTTTCTCAGGCGGTGGTTCTTCTCACAGCAGGTATAGCCAGGGAAACTTAGTAGAGCTGATTTAGGGCATCCAAGCTGCTCCAAGTTAATCACAGTGCGTTGAAGTAAGGTAGAAAGGAAATGGCACTTTTCTGCGCCAAAGGATTAAATGGCTGAGGCATTTTCGGTACAGCGGGATAAAATAGTAGACATATTGGTAAAATTCACTTCTCCAGCTTGCCAAGAGAGGCCGTGCACATTTTGAGTTTCCCATAAATTTTCATTTTGTATTCTGATATCGAGACCCCATGCGCACGGTGGTTTAAATATCCATGATTGCAAACAATTAGAATCTGGACCCATAACAGCTATTTCTTTTGGAATATATTTTCCATGATTATCTCGAAATCCTATAAAATCAATAACTGCTCTCATATTGTGATCCGACTTTGTGGCTGACACTCACTCAACTGAAGGGATATTTGCTATAATCAAAATATACGTCACGATAAGACCCCCGTGAAATCAGTTTCAATTGATGGTGAAAGAATACAGATATACAGAACAGATTATGCTCAATACATAAGAAAACTTGGTTATTTTAGAGTTTCTTTCTTATTTAGAAGCAGGTTAAGTTTTCTACTATATTTTCCCATTTTATTGAGGTTTGGTGGTTCCTAGAACCACTTTATGCATGAGCTGAAAAATTGATGTCATATAAAACACAACCTTCAGTCAGAGTACATATTTGTTACATGGTACATTTTTGTTTTCAGGATGACATAAAGCAGGAGTGCCCCTTCTGTGACATTCAAGGGTTTAGGGGGATGAATGAACTATTACACCATATATATTTGCATCACCCCCCTACCTAAGAAGACGAAGAAGAAAAGCATCAGGGAGGCACCACTCTGGTGGAACATTTCTATGTTTATATAAAAGACATTATCAGAGCGAATGAGAAGAGAACAATATCAAAGTGCGTGTGTGTAAATGTGTGTGTATGTGTGTGTGTGAAAAAAATGTAAGTATTTATTTTACATTACATTTTCTTGAAAAAATGCCATTTATATTTTGTTTACATCCCGTACGGTAAGGAGACATAGTTCTCCAATTTTCGGCGTTTCGTGTGAACTGCCTGGTGAGTTTTTTGTTCCTTTTCCGAGACTATCTCGAAATTAGTTTACGTTTAATTTTTCGAGGGTTTTCAACCACTCTCTTTTCAATTTCTCCTTTAACAAGTTGCTTGAAATAGTCAAAATTAATTTGCAATTGCGTCCTGTAGTTCATGTTAATTCCGCGCACTTTAATGACATGTTTTTCATCCTTTGCATCATATTTGTTTTCCATTTTATATGCATAATTTTGGGTCCACCACCAAGAAAACATGAGATTTCATACGGATCTTTAATCTCATCGGTCAGTTCACCGAGAAAGGAACCTGTAGGTAACAGCGTTTCACCCTGATTTTCAACATAGAATACAGAGTCAGTGACCTCATAATGGATAGATTATTTTACTTGATCCATGAATGAATATAAATGCATTCTTCCATAAGCAGTGATAAATGCTGAGATAAGGACATTGAAGAGTACTAGCGGCGAATTGGCCGTTTCCAGGTCGACAATGTTTACTAGCAAGCATTTTTCAGAAATAAGGACTACATTTTTAATCTCAAATTGTGGATTGAATACAATATCATGGAATTTCTTTTCTGTATTGACAAAAACTGACTTAGTTTTTAAGACGGATTCAGAAAATTAACCGAAAAACGAATTAAGGAGTATTTTGGATATGTAACACAGCCCAGCATTGTATCCAATTTCTTCCTTGACAAGCTGAATACCCTCATGTTCGAAATAATCTCGAATATACTTGTCTTTGTCATGTTCAGTACTGCAAGTGGAAGAATATCCTGAGGACTGTTGTTTCAGTCTAAGGAAAGTATCTACGTATTCTCTGAACACATTATCTGATTCTTGTGCTGAAGGAAAATCCCATACTTCATAAATTTTTAGTATTTTGTACCCTTTCTCTACAGCCAACTTGAGTTCTTCAGATACCCAGGTGCCATGTATGTATCTTTGTTTTTCGGTGTGTGGGCACTATTCCTGATTCTCACTTTGTGCACATGCACGGCAGAGAGCAAACATTAACTTGCTATTGCACGCCATGCCAAGCACAGGTAAGTATAAATCTTTAGGTGGGAGAACATCGCACTTTACTACCCCGAATATGTTCTCCAGTGGGGGAAACTCGGAAGTGTAAATCACAGGTTTGCCCGTAGTCATCTTTCGCTGTTTCATAATGGCTAGGTACATCGAAACAACATCTAAAAGTTTCATACATGAATTCTCGCCATCTTGGCTTTCGTATAGGGCCCTGAAAAGTTCTGTACGACCGCCATTGAAAGCTTGTTTGGGAATAAGTGTTTGGGAAGTCAAGTGAGTAGCAGTTCTCACCAATAAATTTGCGTAGTTCCGGATTGGTTTTGATTTCGTTATGGAACTCACATTCCCATTTTTCAATTACCGTGTACCCCATTTGCTCCAGCAACGCTTTTCTTGTTACTGTGCCTTCGTACCTCTGATTTAATCTTTCTCCTGTTTCATTAAGGGGTTGATTCCTATTTTCAGGGGAACATAACCGGCAAGGGTCAAAATAACAGCCAAGAAAACTGTACACAGTTTTAGTCTCTTCATGGAGCCCGTCCAGCTTATAACGGCCTACTTTCGCTTCCCCGAGATTTCCAGCATGCCTCAATGTGATATTGTTGGTATATTCTAACAATTTCAACCATTTCAACGAAATTAATGAATAAGTATCCTGGTCCCGGAATCCCATAGGTGGTATCTTGATAAGCGTGTTTTCTTTTAGAAATTTAGCCCTGAATATCAATGAGGCTAAAGATGCAAGTGTGGCACATCTCAGAAAGCACTAAATTCCCGACAATTGTTCAATTAAATTTGAAAATTTAATACACGCAGCTGTAAGGATTTGAACATCACTAATGCAATACTTTCGCAACTCTTGTTGGAAATCAAATATTTTCCCAGCCTGAACAGTTTCTTCATGCCATTTGCGAATTTACTCCCGTTCTTTAGTGGACTTGGCGTCCACATCATAAAAAGAAATATCAGGATAGGGCCCCACGTAATGTTGGTTCTCAGGCGTAGAGAAAAGATAGGGAAAGTCGCCTTTACACAGTTCAACTCCGAAACCCAGACTTGTAGGCAAGTCTTTTCATTTCATTAACATGAAATTTAATGAATCACGGAAAATTATTTTCTTGCCCACGCTCATTTCAATAATATTACGGCCTCTCATAATTACTGAAGGCATAATATTTTCTTTAGTGATCAAATAATTCAGTACAAAATGAGAATCGTAACGTCCCGCATTATGAGCAATGCACACAATTTTCTCGAACCCTTCCCTGGGTGTTTGAATATAATGCATAAATTCTGCAATATTGGGGAAAATATGCATACGAGGGCTACACGTTTCGCAGAAATCTGCTTCAGAGTCTTTGCACGCGTGACAAGCCTGTTTGGCAACAGCCAGATTCACTTGATGTTTCTGCGCATCTTCCCCTTCAACCAACATGCATTCAAAATCATAAAAAATATACAGAAATTTACTGAATGGAGCTACATTGACCGGGAGAATATAACATTTGTCGGTAGGGTCGACAAAAGCACTACTGCTTTTGCAAAAGAATTCTTCACATTTATGGGGAGTTTTACGGGTCCTTGTATTAATAATCTTACAACAGATTATGCACTGGTGAATAGATTCACACACATTGGATTTACGGCCTTCCGTACCTAAATGGTTCTGGAAACATTTTCCAGGCAGAAACGTACGGTTACATTCTCCACATTTTCGCGGGACAGAGTTAGTGTTATCCTCTATATGAGTAATTTCACATTTGGAAAAATGCAATGTACACTCACTATGTTGATATTTGTTATTATAACCTAATTGGCATTTGGCACAGTAGTATTTCTTTACAAGAAGGTTCCGAACTGAATTGACTATATCAAAGTGTTCGTTATGATACAACAAATTGATTTGTTTATAGGCGAATGGAGTAGACCGTATCACCTCGTAGTCCCTTTCCCCGTCTTTCATTGCAAAAACAACAATCTGGTACTCGGGGCCTAGCTTATTCTGAAACTTCTTAATATCTTCCACTGTACAGCCGTTGGAAGGGTCGACGCTTTCTTCATGACAAAAGCGCATTTCGGCTTCTTTAAATGTATTGTCATATCGTGTAAAAGATCGGATGTTTTGTGTGTCTTTATCGATTTTAGCCTTGCCAAGTATAATTGCTCTAGGGAGGCACAAATTATCATCGTTGTTGATTACAGTGATAGCCCTCTGAATCTGATTGGGATTGTTCATTGTTAGTAACGGAGCATACTTTCTGTAGAGAGACAATTTACCCCTGCCATGTCGCGGTTCCACAATATGCGCCGTGCATTTAATGGTATTCCCCACAAAGAAAGACTCGTTGCTATTGAGCACTTTGGCAACATAATGCTGGATAATGTCTGCATTTAACGCTGAAAGGTGACGCCAAGGGATATAGATATCCCTGTCGTTACCTCCCGCAGAAATAATCACCCCTACTTGACTTTCGGGTACAACATCATAAAAAACCCTTCTCATCATGAACTGGAACATCGCAATGACAAAAGATTGGGGATCGCCGCCTACCTGCGCTGGGATATCAAAGGAAACCTCCCGGCTTAGCATGGGAAACCGCCTGAATTATCTGTTCCGTTCCCCCGCTATTGAAAAAAGGGGTTCGCCAGCGCTAATTTGATTCAATATGTTCTGAGCAGTCTCACAAAACAAGGTCGGATCAGAATATGGGTAATCATAGTAAATAACCACCCTCTCACAAAAGTTGTAATATGCATTAATAATATCATCTGGAGAAGTGTAAAATCCCAGCGTAAAATGGGTTGAAATGGATTCGGCTGTACTCACCGCACTGATGTTGGACCTGGAGCTGGAAGCCATTCTTCGTTCGTATGTAGAATTCAGAGAGAGAAAATGACAGAACCTGGAACAATAACAATACATATTGTTAGTGTTATTTTCGAGTATTCTTTGTATAATATTTTCAAAAATAATGTAAAACGCTTAAAGTTTGTTTCCATGGCAGCTAAAAAACAACTTGAAATAAAGAATAGTACGCAAAAAAAGATACTTACCAAGTTAAAAAGCCTTTCGTTGCTCTGCAACAACTCAGTCACGCTAAAAAATCAGCCCGTCTTTCAAGCCAAACACTTGAGACCTCTCTCGGACCGCTTCGTCTTCCGCTCAATATTTATAGATTCTTAGACAAAAGGCCCGTCAATATAAATATTATTTTTCATTACTCTTCTCTGATTGGTTGATTCATTTATTAAAAACCTTCACTCATTGGTTAATATTTTCTAGCCTCTACCCAGGACCGTTCGAGCTCCTCAATTATAACAAATATGACTCACCACCGACGCCAAAATAGCAGCTCGTGACGCGTTAGAATAGCCAAAAAAGCGTGTCCTGAAAACGCATTAACTTCAAGTTCCCACGAGTGCCTGAATTAGCCTTGACTCATATCCGGCTGAAACACATACAAGAAAAGAATAAAGTGGGATAGAATAGGCCGGAACTGAGTTCCTTGGGTTAGAATAGGCCGAAAACGAACTCCATAATAGTGTATTTTGTACATTAATGGCAAACCATTAATTCCGAGCTCCTACGTCTGTATAAATCATCCGTGACTCATATCCGGCTGAAACACATATATAAAGTACAACAATAATGTTAGGTTAGGGTAAAAAAACAAACTCCATAATAGTGTCTTTTGTACATTAATGGAAAACCATTAATTCCAAACTCCCACGTGTGAATAAAGCACCCATGACTCATATCCGGTTGTAACGCATATATAAAGTACAACAATAGGGTTAGGTTAGGGTAAAAAACGAGATACATAATAGTATATTTTGTGCACTAATGGAAAACCAATAATTTCAAACTCACACGTGTGCATGAGTCATCGATGACTCATCTCCTCCTCTACCCCCGACACGTGGCGCTTGATTAATTAACAATAGCGTCACCCCTCGATAATGAATAAAAAACCCATTAATGTCAATTAAAGGGTCTATTGTTAGGTCAGAAGGGTTATGGATTCTACTTCGGTGGTTTTGTGAAAAATTTGAAAACCGTGAATTTAGCCCGCCCCATTTTGGAACGGCCCTTGTTCCAAAAATATAGCAGCACTAACGTAGCACTAACGATGGGCAAAATTTCGGTGGTTTTGTGGATAATATGAAAACTGTGAAGTTAGCCCGCCCCATTTTGGAACGGCCCTTGTTCCAAAAATATAGCAGCACTAACGAAACTCTTTACGGCAGAAAACAGCACTAAAGTAGCACTAACGATTGGTAAAATTTCGATGGTTTTGTGGAAATGATGAAAACCGTGAAGTTAGTCCACCCCATTTTGTAACGGCTCTTGTTACAAAAATATAGCAACACTAACGAAACTCTTTACGGCAGAAAACAGCACTAACGTAGTACTAACGATGGAAAAAATGTCGGTGGTTTTGTGGAAATTTCAGAAACCGTGAAGTTAGCCCGCCCCAATTTGGAACGGCCCTTGTTCCAAAACTATAGCAGCACTAACCAAACCCTTTACGGCAGAAAACAGCACTAACGTAGCACTAACGATGGACAAAGTTTCATGAGATTTCTAGACAAGTGGCGGGCTACGTGAAGTTAGCCCGCCCCATTTTGGAATTGTCCAAATTTTGGAATTATAGGAGCACTAACGAAACTGTTTACGGCAGAAACGAACACTGACGTAGCACTGACGTTTAACAAATTTTCGTTATTTTTCTAGACAAGTGGCGAGCTAAGTTCACGGACCTGATGTGAAGCCCAGTTTGTACCGTGTGTCCAGCGTTGCCAACCTCCCAATCAGGAAAAGTGTGCTGATTAAACTCTTAAATTTTGCTAAATGCATCTAAATTGTGCTCGGATGACTTAGGTCTTAATTTCATTGTATGCATCTTTTTTGTGATCTTGTGATGTGAACATGCGTTGTTGATTAGTTAAACAATATCGGTAATTTCCTCCATTAAATTAGTTACAGTGGTTTAACCAACATATATGGTTCAATATAACGCTTGAAAAAGTTTGAGGAAATTCGACGACACAAAAGGCAGCGGCTTGTTTTATCTGTGACCCCAACTTTCTAACAATTTCCTTCAATAAAATGTTCCTCGTGAGCAAAGTAAGCAAAGATAAAGAAAATATGAAAGGAAGACGGTGGACCAGATGTAGCTGGATCGGCATGCTACCTTTTGTTTGAAACAAATAAGATTTGTGATTTGATTTAAATTTATTTTTTCAAAATAAATTCCTCTGAATTCAATTTATCTGTCTCCCAGGGGCGCATGTTTATAGATGATGCTATATTTTACCATTATTCCAAACACAGGGTGCTAGGTGGCAATGAATTGATTGATTGATTGATTGATTTGGTGTTTTAAGTCCACTTTATGCACAGTAAGGCTAATCGGGACTGGACCTACAGTTTATAGTGGGATCCGAACCACTATGTGCCTCCACCGGGTATTGAACCCGGGACCCCTAGATTACAAGGCGATGACTCTACCACTGCGCCATCGGGGAGGCCCTTAGGTGCCAATGAAGTTCAAATTGTACTACGTTTAGCACAATTATTCTAGGGTTGGCATCCCTGCGTGAGGCCTGACAGAATGTGTCCATTTCGGGCGAACGCGCCCCTGAAATTATGCTTTCTCGCATGAATCTCATAGAATGTTATGGGACCAGCTGAGGCCCTCAAAATAATTAAAATAACAAAATAACCCAATTATATTAGGGTAGGCCCGGCTTCCGGGCCTCTTATGACGGTTCGACACAGGTTATTTTTCATTTTCAGAATTTGTAAAACCAGACAAAACTGCAAGGTTCGATGTAAGCATTACATCGGATTTGCCCTCGCACTTTTTATTTAGTGCAAGGCTTTCACTTCCGAGTAGCGGTTCAACGATGAATATAATGGTTGCTGCATGTTATTCGACGATATCAAGCCTTTTAATGCACTCGGTCTATGTTGTATGCCTGAATAGTGAAAAGCATTTTTCTTGCAGAAAAATCTTCTTGTCTCATGTATGCATGCATTTCACAGAAAACGTTTGGGCCCAAGAAAGTTGAAGAAACAGATGAGTAGAGAAAACTAGATAATATCAAGATGGCATCTATGGGTTTAACATGTAACATCCATGCGAGAGGAAAGAAGAATTTACAAGATTCTTGTTGGAAAACGTAATGGTAAGAGACCTCTTAACTGGCAAGGGGGCTCTAGATTCGATTGATCTTGCCAGGATGGAACACTTAACGTTGTGACTGAAATAAATCTCCAGGTTTTTTTTAAATGCTACAGAGAGTAAGTTTTATTTCTTGCCTCTTCTCTGTAGAGAGCTCCTTCACCAATGCAGGAACACAGTATGCCCCCAAGGACGTATTATTGGTGGTCCATAACCCCGAAAGACTTACCAACTCCAAAAAAATTAAATAAGCAAACACTTGTTTACTGTTGTATAACATGAAATTGATTTGTTTCCGAAGGAACTTACACTAAGGTAAAGAGTAGATTGTGATTGTGTAGCTTTGCATGAACAATTCCTGCGAACAATCATGCATACCACTCACTAATAATAATAACAATACACATAAAAATAATGATCATGAACTTTACTTTTCACCAGCTGGATCTAACAACCATTGAACTATTCAATAAAGAATCCATTTAGGATTGTTCTTGACATTAATTTCCTTGGCAAGGCTGCTGTTTTATACAAATGTTAGTGATCGTAACTAGACAGAACCTAGATAATGATTACCTGTTGTTACATCTCTATTCTTACATCATATTTTTAGCTGTTCAGATAATTAATTTACCTGTTATAATATTATTATTATAAATAGACACAATAATCTTATTAACATATTAATTATAAACAAATTTATTATTATCTCTATCCTATACCCTTCACTGCCTTTTAATGTTTTAGATCTTCTACTCACTAACATTTCCACTTGTAACATTAGTTTTAATGAACATCATTTATCTAAAATTGATAAGTTTCATCCACCGTTTTCATTTTATTTTGAATTTGATAGGTCTAAAAAAGACAATATAGATACAAGGGAAAATAATATTTATAGATGTCTTAATTTCGCCAGAGGTGATTATGTGAATGTTTATAATGAATTGTTGCATTTACCATATATGGTTGAAATATCTAATGATGTACAACAATCTGTTATGGAACTGACTAGAAATGTGTATGCAATATTAAAAAGCAATATTCCTTCAAAAGTTAAGAGAACAAACAATCAACTGCCTTGGATGACAAGGAAACTAAAGAGAATGATCAATAAAAAGAGAAGGTATCATGATAAATTTAAACTTACAAATAAGTGTGAATATTACAGTACTTATTCCCAATTAAGGAAAGATGTTAAAAAGGAATATTCTAATGTAAAGGAGCATTACTACTCCTCCTTAGAAAACAATGTTAATGGTGACAAGAATGCTTTTTGGTTTCACTTTAATAGAAAGAAGAGAGAAAATACTATCACTGAAATTATTTATCATAATGATGTACTGTTCAATGAATATGATATTGCTAATGCTTTTAGTGAGCTTTTTCACAAATCTTTCTCAAAAAGAAGTCATGTAAATTTTAAAAATATTAAGCTTCATTCATACACCAACTTAATTGATGTGCCTGTTATATTGGACAAGGATGTAAGTGATACAATTAACAAACTAAAAGGCAGGTCTTCAATAGGTCCTGATGGCATACCCAATTTTATTTTGAAAGCAAACAAAGATGTTTTGTACCATTGTTAACTAAAATTTACAACATGTCACTTACTTCTGGAATATTTCCAGATATCTGGAAAAATGTGTTTATTGTACCTGTAACTAAAAACAAAGATGGAAAAGCCAATGATCTTAATAATTATAGACCAATTACTATATTAAATTCCATGGCAAAGATTTTTGAACACATAATTGCTGACTATTTGGCTTTTTCTCTTAAACAATATATTGATGGAAATCAGCATGGATTTTTTAGAAAAAGGTCTACTATTACAAATTTATTGGTTTTAATAGACTCTCTTAAATCTAACATTAGAAAGCAATCCTAGACCGATATTTTATTTATTGACTTGGCTAAAGCCTTTGATAGTGTCAGCCATCAGCTATTAATTTATAAACTCGACCAAATGGGATTATCACCACGATTTCTGAAATGGTTTTCCAACTTTTTAGTAAATAGAAGTTTCTCTGTTAAGATTGGTGAAAAAACCTCTTCTAAAAAAGAAATACTTTGTGGAGTACCTCAAGGGTCGCCACTTGGCCCAGTTCTGTTCGCTGCTTTTATCAATGATGTTACATTATATTTTAAATGTAGCACATGTTTACTATATGCAGATGATATAAAAAATTTTAAGAGTATTTTAACAAATAATTATGTCGCTCAACTTCAGGCTGATCTCGACAAAATGACATATTGGTGCAAGATTAATGAAATAGAAATTAACTTGAAAAAGTGTAAAATTTTTAAGATTAACTAAGAAAGTTCATTATATAGTCTGCAACTATTTTATCTATGAAAATAAAATCCAAGTGTGCGACAGTCATAAAGACTTAAGGAATAGTAATAGACTCCTCTCTCATATTTGATGAGCACATTTCAGAAATTTGCAAAAGAGCAAAGAGAATGCTTGGTTATATATTTTTCTCATGGAAAGTTTTTAAAAAGGAAGATACCTTAATATTCCTGTATAAAACGATAGTTCGTCCTATTCTTGAATATGCAAATGAATTATGGTTTCTGACTGCAACCAGTCACCTTCAAAAAGTTGAATCAGTTCACAAACTTTTTATCAGGTTTTTATGCACAAAGTTTAAAAAAAATTACTATGACCAACATTACTCTGAATGGTTATCACAGTTGAATATGTTTTCCTTAGAAGAAAGAAGAAAAATGAAAAGGATAAATTTTGTAGAGAAGATCTTAAATTTCCAAGTTGACAGTGAATACTTTTTGAATAATATAGCTTATAAAATTCCCAGATATTCCCATAGGTATATTTCAGTTCTCACATGCCTAAACAAGGCAAGAGGTTTAGTAGCTGATCTTGTTGAAACCTACAATTTGAATTTATGTTGATGTATAAGATTGTAGGATCCACTGTTTTATTTTATAATTATGTATCCAATTTTTTAAATTTTGTATAACAAAGTGGTTGTTTAATCTTTATCATCACTTAAATAATAATAATTATTATTATTATTATTATTATTATTATTATTATTATTATTATTATTAGAACAATACACAGTTAATTGCACAATATAATATAACAATAAACAATTATTAGTATCAGAGATATAATAGATCTCGTTGAAAACTGTAACTTGAAGTGTAAATATGCTAACTTGTTATGTTACGTTATTCTACAGCTTACGTATTTTATTCGTGTAACTTTGTAATTTTGTATTTAACTTAGTGCTGTATTAGGTTTCATACTGTGCTCAACACTTAAAATAAACTATTATTATTATTATCATTATTATTGTTATTATTATTATTATTATTATTATTATTATTATTGTCACTACATGTGAGACACTTGGTTCCTGTATGTACCATCCAATTGGTACAGTCAAGCTCGAAGGAAGATGGGGGAGAATAGACATCATAATTTGAAAGATTTCAGTGTTTGCATCAAGGAGCTTTGAAAACAGCTGAGTTACATAGTCATTTAATATTATTAGTATACATATTTTGTGACCACACCACACAGTTATAAACAAAAAGCAAATGTTCGCAGTTTGTTTTAATTCCGTTTATGCTCAGGCAGATTTATTTATTTGTTGACTATTGCTGGAAATCGACTAGTGCTGCCATCCAAGCAAGCATGTTTTTGAGAATTAAATTCAGATTTGTTATAAATTCTTTGTTTTTATTTTGACTGTTTGTTCCGGTTACATTAATTTTATTCTTTTTCAGTAAGGTATTGTCCATTATTTTTTCACGTCAACCTCCGTGGCGGAGTGCTTAGCTACGACGCCAGGGGTTCCGGGGTTGAATCCAGGACTTGGATAGGTGTTCTTTGTGAGTGTCCTTTCATCATGTCATCACTCATCCTCATCTTCGCGATTAGCGAAAATTGTCACGCAATCTCATTCTCTCTCACGTGTTCATTGGTGAAGCAGTCTCGCGTCACTACTTGTGCATAGTCTTGTTTTCCTTCGCTCACTCCAGAGATACCCAGGACAGATTATACATTTTATGGCCCTTACTTGCTAGCCTCTGTGGTGAGTAATTAATGTAGCCAGTGCTTAGGTTAGAATTAAGGATAAGGTGTCATAGAATAGGTATATATATGTATTAAATATATTACATTTCACCCTTCTTTATTTTATTGCTTTGGAAGCTCCTAAGACTAACAAGTGCTCATACTTTAACTAACTAACTAACTAACTCTCTAGCCTTCTTAAACCCGAAGGTTCATGGCTGCAGCAACACAGGCCTTCCATCTGTCCCTATCTTGAGCAAGATCTATATACTCTTTTCCATCCCTACCGATTTCCCTTAGGTCCATCTCGACGTTGTCCCTCCATCTTCGTCTTGGCCTTCCTACTGGTCTCTTACCATCAGGTTTCCCAACAAGAATCCTGAAAACTCCTCTTTCCTCTCCCATTCGTGCCACATGGCCTGCCCACCTAAGTCTTCTTGATTTAATTATTCTAATAATGTCTGGACATGAATACAAATTATGTAGTTCTAAATTATGTAACCTTCTCCACTCACCTGTCTCCTCATCCCTTTTAGGTCCAAATATTTTCCTAAGGATCCTATTTTCAAATACTCTCAATTTATGTTCCTCTTTCAATGTAAGGGACCAAGTTTCACACCCATATAATACTACAGGCAAAATTACGGTTTTGTATATTTTAACTTTTAGATTCTTAGATATTAAACGAGAAGACAAAAGTTTATGAAGAGAGAAGTAACATGCATTTCCTGAATTAAGCCTACTTTTTATTTCCTCTTTAATATAATTTTCATTTGTTAATATTACTCCTAAGTATTTGAATTTGGAAACTGTTTCAAACGAGTTGTTATCAATAATTAGATTTTGATTATTACCTAACACTTGGTTTCGGCCTGTAAGCATATATTTAGTTTTCTCTTTGTTAACTTCCAAACCTATCTCTTTAGCAGTTTTGAAAAATATTTTAGCATTATTCTTAATTGTATTCACATCATCCCCCAGTAAGTCTACATCATCTGCATATGCTAACAACTGAGTCACACCATTTAATTTTAGTCCTTCTTTAGTTTCGTTTACCTTCCTAACAGCATATTCTAAGGCAAAATTAAAGAGCAATGGAGATAATGCATCTCCTTGTTTTAACCCATCATGAATTGTAAATTTGTCAGACATATTAATACCCACACGAATTTTACTTTCTGTTTCACTGGTGCATATTTTTATCATACTAACAAGCTTCTTAGGTATTCCAAACTCTACTAATATATTATATAATTTATCTCTTTTGACCGAATCATATGCTTCTTTGAAATCAATGAATAGCTGATGGACATTTTGATTATATTCCCACTTTTTTTCAAGTGTCTGTCTGATGTGAAAAATTTGATCTGTAGTTGATCTGTTACATTTAAATCCACATTGATAATCACCTATAATTTCATTAGCATATGGGGTTAGTCTTGTTAAAAGAATGTTAGATAATATTTTATATGTTGTTGAGAGTAGAGAAATTCCACGGTAATTATTGCAGTTCATTTTATCACCTTTTTTAAACACAGGAACAATTATGGATTCTTTCCACTGTTGAGGGATTTCTTCTTTATTCCATATTAAACAAATTAATTTATGAATTTGACAAATTAATGAATTTCCACCATATTTAATTAACTCAGCTGGTATTAAATCAATGCCAGGTGCTTTGTTATTCTTTAGCCTTTTAATAGCATCTTTAACTTCAGTCAAGTTAGGTTCTGGGACTAAAGGTTCTGCTGTGTGTACTTCATTCACTTCTGATTTATCTCCTACATGGACATTTAAAAGGTCATTAAAGTAGTTCTTCCATCTATTTAGAATATCGCTTGGGTCAGCTAGAGAATCACCGTCTTTATCTTTTATCAAGTTTACTTTAGGTTGCCACCCCTTTCTAAACTCATTTACACCTTTATATAAATCTCTGATATTTTTATTTTTGCTGTTTGTTTCAATTTCGTTAATTTTGCTTTTCAAGTAATCTCTTTTTTTACTTCTAAACGTGCGGTTAACTTCTCGCTTTATTCTATTATAATTGTTTAGATTTGTATCATCAGAGTTATTTAACCACCTAAGTCTAGCCTGATTTCTTATTTCTATTAGATTATGACATTCATTATCAAACCATGGCTTACTTTTTCTCGGTTTATGGTATCCTATACTTTCTTTAGCTGCTGATTCTATTGCATTACGTATGTGCTCCCAATTCTTATTTACGTCTGTTTCATTTATATTTTCATCATCATTTAAATCCTGCAAAACATCAAATCTATTTGACAGTTTAATTTGGTAATCTTTCTTAATTCTTTCATCAGTAAACTTTCCTGTATCAAATTTTAGAACTTTTAGATTTTGTTGCTTATGATTTATCACTGAGAGTCTTTCTCTTAATTTAGCAATTACTAAATAATGGTCACTGGCACAGTCAGCACCTCTATGTGTGCTCATACTTTACAGGATCAAATGCTATATCACTTTTTGGTGCAACAGCTGGAAGTATACCTTTTGGAATCTGCTTCACTCACATCCTTCAGCTCAAATGATCCAGACGAAGTCCTAGCAACAAGGCAGGACTAATTAGAAATGGCTGGTTTGCTACTAGGAACAATATGTTAAGAGACACAGATTGGGTTCCAGATAAAGTACAGGTAATATTCTGATGATTATTAAATGGATTAATAAAGATAATACATATTAAAGATGACAATAATAATTTTTTGTTTCACTGCAAAAAAAAAAAGAAGAAGAGACACACGCATAGGAGAGAACGGGTGTTCTTTTAAAACAACACTTAAAAATGAAGTCTCCCCTTTCTCATGACTATAACAAAAGCTGGCAGAATAATAATTTCATGTTCTTTGTCTTCTAATGGACATTTCCACTATTTTTCTTAAAAACCATTTTTAAAATCTACATCATCGACAAATAAGCCCTGCAATTTCCCACGTTCATGTGCGTTCATTTTTAGGAAGAAAATTTACTTTCAAAATTTCGAGCTGAGCGTTGCGCACAAAACGGAACGAATGATTGTTCTCTAATATCCACTACCGTTTTCCGACAGATTCGATACGGAAAAATCAGTGAATTCAGGCAGTAAAACGAAAAGATTGGGAACAAACACATGAGGGATTAGGCGCTGCAGTCGGCGCTTCATCACCGCCAAGTAGACCCAATTAAAATATTTTATGCGTCTTAAAATTATAATTGTTTAACTTACAGAACAAGAAAAAAATATAATTACATATGTTGACTACAAATTTCAGATGTAACTGTTTGCCACCATGCATGTTATTAGCCGTGATAACAAACACACTTGGGTGTAACATAGAAATTGTACTTAAAGGCCCAAAGCTATAAAATTAAGGTGCTTGTATTGAAATGCACAACATCACATCTGGTGTGATCGTAGTATTTCAATGTTTATAACTAATCTCATATCATGTCAAGATGCAGAATCCTCAAACCACCTGCATCAGTGCAAGTTCCTTTTCTTCCCTTTTTCCTGAAATTACAAATCAGCTATCATATATACAAATAAACCTTTAGAAATGCAGAAATGCTAACGCCATGAAACTTGACATCAGAGATAAGAAAAAATGCATAAAATATCAATAATTTGAAAATAAAATACAACTACTCGTACTCCCTCCAAGTTTCTAATATTAATTAGAATTTTTTCTGATGGAAATCATAAATTACAGAGATATTTGCTCTGAAACTTTATGATCCCAATTCAGTTAATGAGTTCATGGAAATGCTACGGGTTAAGCTCTTTGCAGAATAGGTACAAATGGATCTTGTAATGATTGAATCTCATAGTAAGTTCAGTGAGATGAATGAACGATCGGACTTCCGAATAATAGATTATTTTCACAAGACATATGGGAGCACAAGAAGAGTGAAGTTTCGAATGATATGGTAATTATTGCTTAAAGTTACTACTACTTGAATTTGTAGTTTTTAGGCTTAGAAAATTACACACATTACACACAATTACAAATACAAGGTAATGATATTGTGTCCACACCTAGCATAAGTTGCCTAGCCTTATGTAAATATTTTTGATTGGAAATGTTATTTTGGGACTTTCAATCAGATTCCCACAATCTGGAGTTTTGCTAGTTTGGCTCATACGGAAATTGTTCATCCATTTTGGATACGTTCCTGTGTTGAGCATCAAGTAGCACTGGAGCACATTTTTATGTGGTTGTAGGTTGATATGTGAAGATACTTGTTGAACCTTGATAATATCACGTAAACTTACCTGATTATAACAATATTCGTGCTAATTAGCTTGCCACGTGACAGCTTGTAGATCATACACTGAAATTTTGAAATGTTAAGACTTCTCTGAAAACGACCGTTATTTTGATTTACTGAAACACGCAAAAATATGTATCTCACCATAAATCATCTGTTTACCTTAAAGGGCGACCTTCATGGGCGTCCGGAAGAAGAGGGGCAAGAGGGGGCCATGCCCCCCATGGAAAATTAGAGCAATTCGAAAAATATATATTTCACACATATAATTTCATTTCAGTCACAATCATGTGTGTTAATTATTGCATGAATATGATTTGGGGAAAATGTGCCTTGTTTGCCCCCCCTTGAAAAAAATACCATCCTTGCCCCTTCCTGGAAAAATTCCAGCGGACGTCCATGGCGACCTTAGGATGATCCACAGCAACATAATTTGGAACCATCCATATTCCCATAAATCACTAGGACTCCAGAACAAGAACATGCTAAGATATGCCTCCATGAAATGCAACCGGTTACTATTAATCACGAACAAGATTTTCCCTACTAGTACAAACGGTTACAAAATAGTACATGTGATGGCAGAGATAGTTGTGAACAATGTTCATAAGTATTTTTCCAGTTATTTCTTGTTTCATTTTAAGGAATGAAATTGCATTGATGCTGGGAAATTACTTGTCTTCTGTTTATTTTGCTTTTTGGTCTCTTTTTCAATCTTACGTTGTTCAAAATGAAATAATTGAAAATCATGATCAGCAAATTATCTAATATTATCTTTGCTGCTGCTGTGTGTGCAATCGTTCTGATTTAATATTTGTTGCTAAGGAATAGAAAATAACTTTTAATTACAAATTATTGTGTGAAAGTTGAACAGTAAATACTATGTATACATGGATTTATGTGTACATGCCAGTGTACAACCATTTCTTGAGTATACTATAAAACGTTAGACTTATTGTAGTGTGGTAGCCGCGGTGGCTCAGTCGGGAGGGTTCCGTGGAAGCCTTCGGAGAGAGCGGACGCGGAAACTAGTTGCTCCGTGAAGGTCAGTGAAAAGTTGCCTTCAGGAAACAACGAGCGGGAGTGCCGTGTGTGTGTTGCTTGTGGCGTTTGGTGCAGTTGGCTGGTGAGTAAGTAGAATTGGAAAAGTACTTTAGAATAGCAAAAAGATGAATGTCATTAGACAAAATACCATCCCGATAAGTTTTCCGTTCGGGGCACCGAGGCCGTCGGCGCGAGAAATTCATGACTTTATACATGGACAATTTCAACTCTACGTAGATGAGATATTGGGAATACAAATACCTACGCATTTTCGATGTGTTTTCGTAAAATGTATCAGAGAAGCAATAATGACGCGAATATTAGAAAAATGTGGTCCGGAAACAAAGTATTGTTATGATAATGGTGAAACTGTAAAAGTGCTTTTGAGTGATGCGGGGAGGGAAAGAAAAGCGGTAAGAGTGTTTAACTTACCACTAGAATTAGATGATGACTGTGTGAAAGAAAAAATGACGGAATTTGGGAAGGTGGAATGTTTTTTTTTTTTGTAGGTGTTTTAAGTCCACTTTATGCACAGTAAGGCTAATCGGGACTGGACCTACAATTTAAAGTGGGATCCGAACAACTTGTGCCTCCACCGGGTATCGAACCCGGGACCCCTCGATTACAAGGTAATGACGCTACCACTGCGCCATGGGGGAGGCCCTAGGAAGGTGGAATGTATAGACAAAGAAACGTGTTCAGAAAACTTTAAATATCAAGTTTGCAACGGGGTGAGAATAGTGAAAATGGATCTAAAAAAAACCGATTCCGTCGTTCATTACAGTAAAATCTCATCAGTGCCATGTAATATACGACGGACAGCCGAGAACGTGCAGGGCGTGTAGAAAAAAAGGACACGTTAGCTGGCAATGTGATAGTCGTCAGATAACAACGCTTCGTGTGAATAAAAACCGAGAGAGAAATTCTAGTGATATAATAGTGGAAAAGGGGGGTTTCTCGAACGTGAACAATCAGTTCCAACCAGATAATAATCAAAACAAGTCGGAAGGTCTACAAAAGGTGATAGAAGAACAAAAGAAAGATGAGGAGATATAGAATGTGCCAAGTGACATCCGCTCGGTGGAAATGTTACCACCGGTAAATATGGCGACCACAAAGGGAGAACACAACCAGAAAATCTTATCGATGGACACAAAACAACCGGGAACTTCACACCTAGACAAACAAGACGAAAAAGGAAGTGAAGAAATGCAGGGTGCCCAGATGCAGGACGAAGGAAACTCAGTTGATCTTCCTCCCATCCCAGCGGCACAGGACAACGTCCCAAAAGAGGAGGACAAGGGACCATCGAAAGATTGTGAGCTGGAAAGTGAATTTAATACAGAAGAAGAAAGCGACGAAAGTGCCACTTCAGTGTCAAAGTGGAAAAAGTCTCAGCAGATGGTTGCAAAAAAAAAACGGACGAAGAATACTTCGAAAGGTAGCGAGAACACAGTAGCGAAGAGGAGATCAGTGAGAGAGGTAGGAGGTATGAATAGAGTAATGAACAGAAGAAGTAAACCATAAAAAAGGGAAATTTAATTTGATATTTTATTTGTTATTTGTAATTTTTTTTCAAAGTTATGAGGGACGATCGGAAAGTACTATTAACTGTGTGCTACATTATTCATTTATTGATGGTATATACCACTAGAATATGTACTATTAATATTAATGGAATCTTTTCGCTTGTAAAATGTAAAATGTTAGAGGAATTTGTACGGGTACACTCCATAGACGTATTGTTTTTGCAGGAAGTTTGTATGTGTGACTTTCCATCAATATATGGTTACGAAGCCATAGTTAATACTGGTATCAATGGCCGTGGGACAGCAACTCTTGTTAGAAACGGCCTAACCATTAATAATGTAAAAAAGTTAGTAGATGAGAGGCGTTAGCTTTCAAAGTACCAACTATACTTTTGTGAATATTTATGCGCCGTCAGGCAATCAAAATAGACAGTCACGTGAACAATTTTATAATCAGGACATTTTATATTTGCTACCGTTAATTGAATCTAAAATAATACTTGGGGGTTATTTTAATCAGGTATTAAATCCCAGCGATTGTTTAGAAGCTTATCAAAAGAGTCCTGCCCTTGCAACATTAATTGAATAATTGCATTTGAAAGATATTTGGTTACAGAAGAGACAGGATATAATATTTACATATTTTAATAATAAATCTCGATCGAGAATCAATAGGTTATATACAAATACAGATCAAATAAAAAATATAACATCCATCGAAGCATGGCCAGCGCCCTTTACTGATCATATGGCAGTAAAAATGGCAATAAACCTAGAAGAAACAAAACTAGTCAGGGGTCCTTCATATTGGAAGCTAAATATACAGTTATTAGAGCTTCCACATATCAATGAAATATTTGCACAAAAATGGGTCGACTGGTGTAAACAACAAAAGCATTACAGTAATCATAATGACTGGTGGGTTCGATATGTAAAACCACAATTAAAAACTTTTTTATGCTGCTATGGAAAAGAAAATGCAAAAGACAAAAACGGATTGATCAACTTTTATTACCAGTGTTTACACGAGGCATGTCAAGGGAGAGATGGCACCAAAAATTACCAAGCCATACAACAGTATAAAGCCAAAATCTTAACACTCCAGAGGAAAAAAATGGAAGGCATAACAATAAGAACTAATTCCAAGAATTTAATTCAAGATGAAAGAACTTCGATGTATCACTATGTACAGATGCAAAAACAACAAAAGACACTCATGATCAACAATCTTGTGGATTTAGGTGGAGAATCGCATGTGAGTCAGCCAGGAATCATGCGGACATTTTATGACTATTATGGGGAGCTTTATCAAACCGGGGAGGGGGAATCAGAAGCAAGAGAGACAATACTGAAATCGCTAAACAATGGTTTACAAGAAGAGGATAGACAACTTTTAGATACTGAAGTAACAATAGAAGAAGTATACGAACATGCAACCTTAAAGGAGCACCAGGAAAAGATGGGATTGGTTACAAGATTTTTTTGCAGTATTTTGAGATTATAAAATATGAACTAATTAAAATCATACAAGATGCCTTTAAAATGGAAAAGTTTTACAAAATTAAGGCATCATCATATTGATGCCGAAAAAATCACACGCAAAACAAGTAGACGACTACAGACCAATAACATTACTAAATTGTGACTATAAATTAATGGCAAAGATCTTAGCAAATAGGTTAAAGTTAATTTTACCACGGATACTCAGCGAGAAACAAACATGCATTGGCAAAAAGCATAACATATTCAGTGCAGTTGGAGGGATTTGCGATCTGATATCGTATTATATGGTGCAGAAACTTGATGCATGTGTGCTTGCTTTTGATTTAAAAAAAAAAAACGTTTGATTTAGTGTCGCATGACTACCTGTTTGAGGTGCTAAAGGCATATGGATTCAGTGATAAATTTATTCATATTTTGAAAGGTTTCTATCAACAGGCAACATCTCGGATAATGGTCAATGGATTCCTGTCGTCCCCAATAAATATAACAAGATCAATTCGGCAAGGATGTCCACTAAGTATGCTCTTGTTTGCTTTAACCCTGGATCCTTAGTAGTGCTATTGGGGGGTTTCAAAGTAGTACTTAGTAGGTATGGTCTTTTTTTACCAATTGAATATCACTTTTTGACATATTTTGACAATTTTTTGTCGATGTTTTAGCGTTTAGCGATGTTTTAGTACAAATTTTCACTATACTCATTTTTCCCCCACTCGTACTTGGTAGGTATATCATGATGTTACGTGATACAACTTAACCTATCCTTTTTTTACGATTATTTAATTTTTTTACGATCTTAAGTGATATAATTTAACCTATCATTTTTTTTATTTAGGTACTGTTTGAACGTTATTATTTGAGGATCATATTTTGTAGGTATTTTTTTTTATCAATCGAATATAAGTTTTTGACATATTTTTGACAATTTTTTGTCGATGTTATAGCGTTTAGCGATGTTTTAGTACAAATTTTCACTGCACTTATTTTTTTTTCTATTTGTACTTGGTAGGTATATCACGATGTTACGTGATATAACTTAACCTATCTTTTTTTTTTTACGATTTTTTTAATTTTCTCACGATCCTAAGTGATATAACTTAACCTATCATTTTTTTTTTATTTACGCACCGAACTAACCTACAAGGGGGACTCCGTTTGTTTTAATATTTCAGTATTATAAGGTTTTCACAAATTTTATATAACCTAAAATGTGTTGGATGTTGATTTTTAGTATGTGGCAATTTTTTATGAATTTTAAAACTGTTCCGTCACCCTCTCGTTCTTCACGTCGTGGACGAAGGACTTCTCTGCAATCAGGATGACGCTGCATAGAGTATCGGCAGGCAGCGCGTCGTGGAACTCGCAGACGACCTTGATGTTGGTGCGATCGTTGACCACCACCTGCCTTCTCTTAGATGTGTTGATGACGGTCATGGGTCTCCGTGCTTTGAATTCGCTGGGCGTGTAATACATGTCCACGCTTCCCTCGGTCACGCGTTTGTAAGCCGTGTAAGCTTCGTAAAGTTTGAGGTAATCGTTTTTGGTCACGTCGAGGTTGTAATTCTCGCGCGGGAACACTTCGTTGCGTCCGTTCTTCAGATAAACGTTCTTGATCTTGCAGTCGTCGAACTTGCTGGAATCTTTTTCCTGATTCTTGTCCCTCCCGGTCTGAAAAAGCACCACGACGAAATCTGGCATGTCGAACTGTATGTTGTTGAACTGCGTCGTTACGTCGAATTCCATGTGACTTCCCGACGCCATCTTCTGCACGCACTGGTAACCGTGAAAGTGAATCGACACTTGCGGACTTTTCAAGATCTCCGCTTTGTACTTGAGGGCGTAGTTCGTTTCGTATTCCACCACCGGCATTCTCAATTCCATGCTTCGGATGACGCATTTCGCCGCTTCGGGTAAAGTGTTGGCTATCGGCGTGGTGCCGTCCGGACCCAAAGTAGCGTATCGCATCAGTGCGTCGTTGTCGTTGGCCGCTCTTCGAAACGTGATCCTCAGTCCTCCCTTCCACATGATCTCCTTGTAATCCGAGAAGAAACCTGGCAGCAGACGCATGGGAAAGAGCACCGTGTGACTTTTCGTCGATATTTTGGTTCCGGCTTCGAATCCCCCGGCCTGGTAGTACGCTGCGTCCGTTTTGGATAATTTCAACGTTCCCACTGCCGTCGACGTGATGCCTGGATAATCTATTCTGTCGATGACGGTGTTGTGTTTCCTCACCTCCACCTGCGAGAACAGGTGAGGCACGAAGTTGTCTACGAGTATCAAGTTTGCTGCTGCGGGAAACGCGTCTCCGCTTTCTTTCTTCACCACGTCGAATTGAAGGTAGAGGTCCGCTCTGTGAGGATGAATAAACCCGTCGCCTACGTCCACGTCGTATTCGATCTCCCTGTTTGCCTCGTTGAGATTGGCGAACGTGCGACGGTTGGGAGGGAAAGATTGCAATTCGTAACTTTCGATTTGCTCCATTTTACATGTATGGTTATTTATTATACGTTGATCTCCACGATGGCCGTCGTAGTGGCACCTGCGAAATCCACCACGTCTCCTTTCTCGTTCGTCACCACCAACTCTATGTCGTCTATGCGGTTGCGACATACTGGAAAATAGATCGGCGAAGAGGGCGTGTAGATGATCGGTTCCATGAACTCGGAACTTGGTTTGAAAGTGGCTATGATTCCCGTCTGCTTGTGACTTCCTAACAATCCGTCCGAAGATTTCGTGATCATACCTTCGGCCACGTTACAGTGTACGTTCAGAGTCTCTATGGCCAAGAATTTAGGAATGTTGGTTGCTACGTGCTTGATGCCAGCTTCGAGTTTGGTGTCGTTCTTGAAACCTAAAAGTTCTCCTATGGTGCCCAGGTCCACGGTCTCCGTCGCGGATAGGATTTCCACTCTGTGCGTGACCGAATTTTGAGAAAGGTATGTGCCTTTGGGTAATTGAGCTTGCAAAGTGGAAAGATTGTATTGTCCTGGCGTGACGACGATGTGTTCGCTTCCGACGCTAATTTTGTTGTTGTGCTGGGTGACGTTAGGTATGAGGTACATGCTGTAGAATGCACGCAGAGCCACGGATTTAGGATAGACGATGTCGTCGTGCAGCGTGAGTTTCAAGATCGAAGATTCGCTCGTGAGATGGAACACGCCCATCCTAGTGATGCTGTTTGAGGTTCCACAATGCTTTCTGGAAATCCTCGATCGTAGGGTTATTTATTTTAGAGAGAAATGCGAGCACGGAGAGGCAGAGATGACCGCAGTTCACGTCTCCGAAATCTTGAATGCGTTCGTCGTTGTAGTATATGGAGGTTTTGTTTGTTTTCAGATAATGAATTAAATTTGTAGGTGGAACACCTCCGAAAGAATCGAAAACGAATGCTTTATCATCATTTTTGTGGTAACATATCCAATGCGTGCCTGGATTTTCTTGACCGTCCAAGTTGACTACTCCGCATTCTTTTTTTTTAACGCTTGAAGGTAACGAGTCGGACATGAAAACTCCTCTGAAGTGTTTGATTTGAAACGGTTCGATCAGAGATTCAATGTCTCGGTTGGTGAGTGCTTCTGTTTCTTTTTTTTAAACTTCTTCATCACGCCCTTCCCCTTCTTCTCCATGGCCAGGTTGTGACGTTTCTGTTCTTCCAATTCCGCCTTGTTCTTCTTCGAGTCGATGACGGTTTTCGCGATGGCGGCACTTCCGCCGGCCAAACTTCCAACGGCCCCCAATGCTGCCAGGATGGCCGGGATGCTGAATATGAAACCTCCGATTTTTTGCTGTTTCCGCGAACGCTGCAATCTTTTCAATTGAGGTGTGCTGAGCAGCAATTTCATTCCATGTCCTTTCGACAAGCAAGAACGTTTCTTCTCACGTTGTTTCTTGGTGAGTAACCCATCGAGGGCACCTAGATTTTTAAGATTGGAGTATGGTATCTGGTACACGACACCCTTGGGCTTCATGTTGATGCTCTATGTGTTATTTTCACGGTATGTTATTTATATATATATTCTGAGATTTTTTTTGTGTAGTTTTTTACGGTATGTTATTTATATATTTTCAAGGCCTCGCAGTCGTTACACAAATTCTATTACGTGCTTCGTTTTCTTGCCAAGAAGTTCCTTTGTCCCCTTGTATACGATTCGAGTTTTGTTCTCGATTAAAATAGATAGCTTCTCGTCGGATAACATGTTAGCGTATCGATCTGGTAAAAATAGACTGTATTGTGCGTTGAGCAACAGGCGTACCTTGGGACCATACTGGGTAGAAACGATTGAACCGGAAGTTATCGTGTAAGGTTTGTCGACTTCCAATTCCTGAATTTTTACATACTCGACTGACAAATTTAGCATTTGTTTTAATGCTTGGAGATCGCTCATTTTTTTAGTTGTCAGAGTGTTAGAGAGAAATTTAATTGCTTTTTTTCACTATGTGTGTTATTTATATATACTAAAAATTATTTTTTTACGATGTGTGTTATTTATATATCAAGTTTTTTTTACGGTATGTTATTTATATACCCCACCCCAATTTTTGTTTCGTGTTCATGGCGATGGTGGTACCCAGTGCGGCGACCCGTTCACCCAGCGATGCGTCTCTGCTCACGAACCTTTCGAAAGCTGCGTGCTCTAACTTTCTGTCTCCTTCGTGACGTGCGTCCAGATCCGTCTGCGTGGTGTTGTAGGCGATGTCGTGATCTTTGCATGCCGCGTCCAACGGATTCACACCCTTGTCTCCTCTCTCCAATCTTTTCTCGAGTTTGGTACCCGGCCCGCAGTACTGGTAGCCAGGTAAATGCATCTCGAAAGGTAACTTGTTGATGATGTCGTTCACGAGTCCCTTTCCTTCGGCCACGTTCCAAAATTTCGGAGGCAGCGTGTTGATGATTTTGATCAGGTAACCTATGCCCTTGTCGTCGTTCACGATGAAGTTGGAAAGTTTCGTGCTGATCATGTCCACGATGCCAACTTTCTCATTGTAGAAATTACGGTTGCCTGCATTCTCTTCGCCGGCTATCACCAACAATCGGTCCACGAGTTTCCTAACGTCGTCCACCCAAACGAATTCTTTGGGTAACGTGTTGTAGCGTTTGACGCCGCTGCCTGTTTTGACCTGGTTCCAAATCGGTTTGATGAGATTCCTGTACTTCTCGCCGCTGCTCGATTTCACCCTATTCTGCGAGGCGTCGTTGTTCTGGTACAAGGCATCCGTCATGATCAGAATTTCCTTGTAACTTTGGTAATCTTCGTCGGTGTAATCTTTCGGCTGCTTTTTGGCGACGAGTTCCCACAGTCCCACCGTACCCGGATACCTGTTCCAACTATCCCTGTCGCCTAAATTGACTTTAATGTCGTTGTCTTCGAAGGTCACCTTCGATTTCCCAATCTTCCACACCACACCGCCGCCTTCGCTGGTTTCCATGCTGGGATACAATCCGAACACTTCATCCTTGTCGAATTTCCCCGTGCTCAGGTAGTCTCGTGCCAAAGGACCCAACTCGATTTTATCCGAAGACGACGACGTGCTACCTATGGCTCGACGTCGTGCCGGTGCATCCTTCAGTTCGAACGGCGTCGAAGGAATGCTCGAAATAGGCGTGGGTACGGCGTAACTTTTAGCTGCGAGCGGTACGAGTTCATTAATCAAATTTTTATTTTGTTCCGTGACACTTTTAATTTCTTTACCTAGACCGCTGATGGCATCGATCACGGGTTGATCCTGACGTTTCTTCTCTTCGTAGAATCCGCGATTCTCGGATTTCCAACCTTTAAAGCGTTTCGCGAGGTAATCGCGAAGCTTGAGATTTT
The DNA here is from genome assembly GCF_977018435.1 of Lepisma saccharinum. Taxonomy (NCBI): domain Eukaryota; kingdom Metazoa; phylum Arthropoda; class Insecta; order Zygentoma; family Lepismatidae; genus Lepisma; species Lepisma saccharinum. The sequence goes on from NC_139230.1 coordinate 77,008,728, forward strand.
CGTCTTCGATTTTTCGTTTCGTCATGACGTTATTTATATACGTCGTTTCTCACAACGTTGCAACGTTTAGAAAGTCGTTGATTTTGTTTCTGTATTTTCCGTCGTTGGGTTTCCTCGTCATGTCGATCGTCGCGAATCCGAAATCGTCACCGTTCCAGCAAGTAGAGCAGCAGCCTTCCGAAAATTGATTGTAGTTCATGTCTCCGCCTACGTAGTCATCGTACGCATGCTTGAGGTTGGTGTGATCTTGACGAAACAAACATATGAAATTGGCGTTGTCGCGCACTAACTGTTTTGGAATTTTGGAAAACGTTTGAGCTAGGTAAAAACAATCCATTCCTTTGTGACGACCTTGCGTGAAAAAGTTGCGAATTTCATTTTGATTTTCCAGGATGGCGTCGTCGAACACAACGACTGAATTTTCACGACAATCGTCGAGTGGTTTTATTTCCGAGGCAAACGTTGCAATGTCCAGACCATCGTACAGTTTCATCAGTTGCTGGTATTTGGATTGCTCCAAACTTTTCGAGAACACGTACAGGTGCCTGTTCTTCCAATCTAACCAATTCGGTGCGAGGAGAAAATTGTCCACGAGCAGTGTCGTTTTCCCACACCCCGAAGGACCTACGATCAGACAGCGGATGCTGTCGGGAAGCAACTCGCCGTTCTTTTTCTTCGTTTGACTTTCCGGATCCGGTAGACGCTTCACCACGTTCCACGTACTCACAAGATCACTTCGTTCGCGTCGATCCAACTCTTTTCCGGAAGTCCCAGCCATTTGACCAAAAGTTTGTCACCTTTCCTACGCAATACTTTCTCGATGAGGTACGTGTCGGGGTGTTTTGTTTTAGAGAGTTCCTCTTCGTAAAATCTTCCTTTCAAAATCTCGCCGCTACTATCTTTTATTATATACGTGTGTCGGTTTCCAGGTAGAACTCGAACCACCGTAAAGAGTTCCGTGCTCCAATTTTTTGTGAAGCCCTTCTCGAAGGTGCGTTTGAATTTGCTGATCCTCACCTGGTCTCCAATTTTGTATTTAGCTTTTTTTGTCGTGGGTGTGTACTTTGGACAGTAAACGGTAGAAATTAAACGCTGCTCGTCGGACTTGGTAACGTCGGCTGGCTTCATGCCTATCGTTCTGTGTACCGTTTCATTATAGGTGTCGACGAGTTCCGGCAGGATGTCGACCCATTTGTAATTTCCCCGAAGCGTGAATCGTTTCCACATGTGTGTTTTCAAGGTTCGATTGAATCTTTCCACGATGCTGGCTTTGACGTGACTGAAAGTCGAATAATGTCGAATCTTGTGTTTTTGAATAAACTTTTGGAATACGGCGTTGTAAAATTCTTTACCGTTGTCCGTTTGCAGAAACCGTGGTCGTCTGCCGCCGCTTTCGCGAAAAATTAATTTGAATGCTTCCTTGACGCACGTTCCCGTTTTCGCCTTCAAAGGTAGAGCCCATGCGAATTTCGAAAATGTGTCTATGACGGTGAGGAGGTACTTGTTGCCCTTGTTCAATTTATGTACGTTTTTCAAATTGCCGCTACTCATCTCCACGAGGTCGCTTTGCCAGAGGTCGTCGATGCCCTTGGTTACCACAGCCAAACGTTCGTAGTTACGGCGCGCAGGTTTATGCAATTCTTCGACGATGGCTTGCCTAGACATTTTCTTAGAGATTACGTTTCAAGAGAAGCACAAGCGTGATGGGATTCAAAGAGGGTGGCACTTCGCTCGTGTTTTGAATGATCAGCTTATCGCCGGCACTCACGTCGAAAACGGTGAGATCTTCGTCTTCGTGTATTTCATATATGTTGCGCGTTTCGTTCCAACGTGCCAGAGGAATGTTTCCTGCTTTCTGGACACCACGATTCGATATCAAAGTCATGGTGGGAACGCTAGCTTTTCTACCGTGAGACCAGTACGAAAATTCGTTTATCTGAATCGTGCCATCGAGGAGAAACTTGTAGTACGGATGATAAGGATGTAACATGTACAGTTTGTTACCTTCGACGAACGTGGAGATTCTTTGTTGATTGGGTACGCTGTTGATTTCGATGGCTTGCAGAGAATGCAGTTTAGCGAATTTAGTGTCGACGCCGAGCAGATTACTGTGAACTTGTCCGAGTTTATTTTCGATGGGCAGCAAATGCTCGACTATGGTATCCGTTACGGCAGAAAACGACGGTTTGATTTTCACTTCCACGTTCAACTGCTTGTAGTTTTCGTTGAGTTCTTGCAACTTGGCACCGAAAGAAGCCAGCGTCGATTCCTGCGTGGATTCCAGCACTCCAACTTGATCTCTGATGTTGACGACGATGTTCTGAAGGTTCTCGACTTGATTCAATTTCGAGCTCTTCTCGGTAAGATCGTTCACGATGCTTCGCATCTCTGTAAACTGCATGTGAAGGTCGGCGACGCTCTGCGAAGTGGGCAGCGTCGACACCAGCGAACTAATTTCGTCTCGAATCTGTTCCACGTTCGCCGTTTCCGTTTCTAGTCGTTTCAGCATTCGAGATATGTTTCTTTTCAAAGCGTGCAATTCTTTGGAGGTGGGGAGATTGGCCACTTTACTCTCGAGATCGCTCAATGAACTTTTGATGTCGCTCGAATCGGATAGTGCCGTCACCGCCGTTTTCAATTTTTCCAAATCTTCGCTCGAAGGCACGCTCGTCCGTAACGATTCCAAGTCACCCTGTATGTTGTCGAGTACGTGATGAAAATGAGCGAGATTCGTTTCGACGTTCAAATTTTCTAAATATTCGATCTTCTGCTGAACCGCGCTCAACGTGTCTTGAATGCTCGTCAACGCTCTCGCTTCAGCGTGAATATTTTTAATTTCTTCGTTGATCAATTCCAAGGACGCCTGAAGCGTAGCGATGGTGGTTTGAATGTGTTCGAAATCTCGATAGGCCTCCAATTGAATTTTTATGTTCGCGACGCTTTTACCGATGACCTGCAGTTCGTCCGACGATGGTAGGTTCGTCATTGTATCTTCCAAAGTCTGCAACTTGGATTTAATTTCTTCCAACGTGCTGGTGAATTCTTCTTGTAATTTGGAAACGACGACATGCAAGCGTTCTACATCAATATCGTTCACGACGGTTTGAAGTTCAGAGAAATTCTTTTCTATTGCGGAAGTTCGTTCTTCGATTTCGAGTTTCAATTTTTCCAAATCTTCATTTTTCGATTGAAATTGCTGTAATTTGGCCAAATCATTTTGAAGCGAATCCACGCTCAACTGTATATTTTGAACGTTGTCGTAAGAAGGTACGTCGACATAATTTTTTATGAGCGTTTTCAGTTCGGAATCGATTTTCAGAATGGGGTCGAGACATTGCGTTTGGAGCGTAGCGATTTCCGACTCTAAACTTTTGTTTAAGGTCTCCTGCAAAGCGATCAAATCGGTCCTCAACTTCTTAACTCGAATGTCCAACATGAGAATCTCTTCTGCGTGGTCTACACGCTTGGTGTTGCCGAAAATGTCGTTAGGCATTTTGTTAATGGTTATTTATAATAGGATAGACGATTCGTAATTCTACGAAGAGAGGAATAAGTTTGTCGTAGTCTCCGAGGAGTTCCACGTAAAGATAATCTCCTGCAGACACATCGTACGTAATGTTAGAAAGCATCTTGTCGTGCTTGATTCGAAAAATGTTCTTGCCGGTAGAAATTTTGATTTCGCCTGCGTTTTCCGGATTCACGGTGATTTGAAGTTTCCCGTCGATCGGAATTTCGTAGAAATGTAAATTGTTATTGAAGACGTAAAACATCTTGCCCACATCGTCATCCAATTTCGTCCAAATGCTGTTGAGGTGAATGATCAACAGACCGTTGAGTTTAGGTAACACGGAAGGTAGAAATTCATGATCTGTCGTCGTGCGGTGTACAGCCTCCATTGTTTGCTTTCGGAAACCAAAAAGATTCATTGTCCTTTGCTAGTTATTTATCGTGTATGTGAGACAGCTAAAGTTTATTTTTTTTTTTTCAATTGCATTGCCTACAATTTTTACTAATTTCTAAACGACAGTGCCCCCAAGGCAACGTGTGGATTCCGCAAGACAAAATACATCTTTTATCGTCATGCGGATCCAGCGCAATTTTCTTAACTTTGTTTGTGGTAAGCACGTGGTCTACGCTTTGTATCCTTGTCTCCAAACGTAGAATCCTCGACTGTGAATAGAGGCAATTGATGTAATCCTCGAACACAAGCTTGTTTTTCACGGTATTTTTACCAACACCTTTGGCTTTTTTGGTGATGCTGGTTTCTGTTTTCACCACATACATTTTGGAACGTAAGCCGGCGAACTCCAGAATGATTTCTCCGTTGCATTCATCCTTCATTTTACCAAGCACTTTTTTATTGCGAGAAGGGAGATCAAATCTGTTTGGTTGAGGGAAGGAAGATGTGTCGAAATGATCAATCATTTTCGGTTGTTTCAAATTGTTGAAGAGGTCAGATGTCTGTACGGAATAAATAAAACTGTCCGTGTCCGTGTACAAAAGTGTTATATTTTCGTTATAGAAGGGTTTCATGACATTATAATGAAATTCAAACATATGCAGTTTAGATAAATCCAAAACCGTCGCCCCCACGTAGATTGGTTTGTTGAACTTGATTATTTTTTTATCCATCACAAACAGGGCCAGGTTTTCATCATATATATTTCGTGATTTGAATGTCGGCGATGCTATCAATTTTCTACATTTATTTGAATCGGGAACTAATCTCACGTCCACGTGCTTCCTGACATTCTCCATTGTTTTTCCGTAAACAGCATTATTCATGAGTTTAAAAAAATCTTTATCTAAATCTGACGTGGCGCGTGTTCTATGATACGTATTTTTTTCAATGTAAGGTTTTAACCACTCGGAATGTTTGAATTTCATTATTCTTCTCACATTTATTACTTGAACTCCCTTCTCAATTAAGAATTGAAGATTTTTGTAATGGAGAACGTATCTCTCTTTCCTATCCAATGTTAACAGAAGCTTACGTTGATTTGAATCAGGCGAACATTTTAGTTCGGGTGCAGGAGGTAGATCTTTGAAGTAATCGTGTAGATGGTCGGGGAATCCGAGGTCTGCCTCTATAAACAAGCCAAATTCACAGTCGTTGAAATTATTAATGTTAATGGAAGTGGTATCCACCCATTCGAACCCGCCGTAAGGAAGTTTTTGTATCATAGCATGTCCGTATAAATTATTTGCATCCACATAAAATATGTATTTCGATTGTTCGTTAGGATCGTATTCTTCTGTCATGTGAACGTTATTTGCTTTTGCATGTCTCTGTACGCATTGCACCATTCCACCTCGTATCCCCCTCTCGATAAAATATAACATGTCCACGTCCGGTATCAATTCGAGTTTTATTTTTGTCTGTAATAACATGGCAGACCACGCTAAGCCCGAGAGACCATAAAAATATGCAGGATCTAATTTGTAAATATTCGCCGACGTTTTCCTGAATGCTTGAAAAACATCCGCGAGTATTGTCACGTCCAGTTTCAAGTAGGCATCGTGATAATCGCCGAGTGTCCTACATCCTAATTTGTCCCACATCCGTTGCGCGTGTTCGTATTCATCATCCGTGATTCCTTTCTCTTTGAGTCGACTGTAAAATTCTTTTTGAGGTGGAAGAGTGTCGTCGTTAAATTTAGAATTATCGCTAACATATTCGTAAGGATAAATCCCTTTACGTCTAATCATTTCTATGTCTACGGTGGGAAAATTAGCTCTCGTTATTCTAAATTGTTCAGCCGAAAGTTTGCTTGCAAGAGCGTCCAAGCTCGCAGATAAAAATCTGTAAGAATCTAAAAATCTCATCTCCACAGTTTCGTTTGTTCCCGGAATCAATACTCGCTTGCTGATACTGATGTACCTTTCTTCATTCTCTGCTAGAATATTTATCTTTTGTCTATCATATCCAAGATTCCGAATTAAGATATGGAAGTCGTAACCGCTGCCATTATGAAGGTATATGGGGACAAACGTAGGTTTTTGGATTTTTAGATTACACGTGTTACAGATTCCACTGATGTAGTTTCCGGTGAAGTGATTGTGGTGAAATACTTTCCGGTTCTCGTCGGTGAAACGTTGATCGCACACCGGACACGTTTCAATGTTATTGTGAGATTGAAGTTCATCGCTGGATAATGGAAGCATTGGTTTCGATTCGCGTAAGAGGCTGCCAATGGTCTCAACCTCTTCAACCATCTTTTCAAAAAAATGTTTGATTACGTCTGGTCCTCGGTAAACATACGGTTCATCTATCCTATCCTGTCGCACGACAACATATCCGAAACTCGAGGCTTCGTGCAACTGATACGGTGTTGTGGATGAAAGTTCGGGGTCTGGTTCGCAGTACGACAACGGTTTGAGAAAAGACTCAAAATCAGCAATGATGATTGCAGGATGTTCGAACAATGCCTTATGCATCCTAAATTCTTCGACCTCTTTTGATTTCGGCATCAACATGCAAGTTGGTCTGTTGTCACCGCAGTAAATTTTATGTTCGGCAAGTTTCTCCAGAGCAATTTGACGACTATGAAGATTTTGATGATCACGTCGGTCACGATCGTCGAACGTGGTTAGGCATCTCGGGCAAACTTCGATGCAATTTTTATGCTTGGTTGATTGACTTCTGACCAAACGTGATAGTGAACGAATTAGCGTATAGTGATGAACATCCTCGTTTGAAATTAGAAGGAGATTTATTACACGAGCATCGTCATCGTCGATATCGCTTATCCTGATAGGGTGCACGAGATATTTATCTGACGTGAAGGAATACACATTAATAGCGATGCGTTTTCCTGTACGATTTTCGAACTTTGTTATATCCGACAATGTCACCGGGTATTCAATGTCAGACATTACACTTTGAAAGTCGGTCTCGTATTGTTTGTAATGAGAAACCTGTTCTGGATTATTTGACCAATGAACAGGATGCAGTGCAGCCAACACACACCAGAGAAAACACTTTTTATCGCTGTTCTGTATATTTAACACAGCCCTCTTGTGTTGAATGTTTGGTGGAAGAGGAACGTAGCTGGAAGCGCGAAGAGGCGAGAATCGGTTCACGTAAACGGTTAACGTGTGAGGACTTCCACACAGAGACCATCCCGACCCTTTAGCCTCGAAATCGTCATGTTTGTTAACCAGCTCGTTGGAAAAATCAGAATAAAATTCGTCCAAATTTTCGACGTCCGCCAAATAAAGAGCCTGGTTTTTTGTACGATGATAAAAAATACTCGTTGTGCCATCAACTTTCTTGTATTCGGAAAACAGAACAACGTATACTTTTATAGAGTTGTTTTCCAATTTATTTTTTAGAATATTTATCACGGATGTTTTCGTTTCGTCCAAGAAACTAAGGATGTCACGGCCTGCTTCTGACTTAATTGAAAAATCCTGGAGTTGGTCGTTGAATGCAGATCTAATTGGTTTGGGTTCATCGGATAATTTAATTTGCTTGGAAGTGGAAGCTTCCGTTTCTGAATTATCGATTTTCCTTTTCGATGTTTCTTGTTCGGTCGATGGTTTGCAAATTTTGAGATGTTTACTTAAATTTGTAATGCTGATCATTTTTTCGCATCGAGCACAGGGCTTAGAAGGTAACGAACGATTAATTCTCGAACCTGTTTCGCTACATCTTGCCCTGTGTACTGATAAATTGTTCCTTGAGATTAGCTTCCCACAAGTAACACATTCAGTTTTATCATTTTTACGATTGAAACTGGTGGTGGATGCCATTGCTTTCTCCAAAATCACAGAAATCAAAAAGTCTAGTATATAGCGACACAATTTTCAGGTATGTTATTTTATATAGAATTTCTTGGAGTGATTACAAAACTCAAAAATTCAATCTACTGTAAATAGAATTTCAGGTATGTTATTTATATAGAATTTCTTGTGTGCGAATACAAAAACTCAAGAATTCAATCTACTGTAAATACAATTTTCAGGTATGTTATTTTATATAGAATTTCTTGGGGTAATTACAAAACTCAAAAAATGAATCTACTGTGAATATAATTTTCAGGTATGTTATTTTATATATAATTTTCTCGGGCGTTCAATATTGTCAACGGTATCATATTAGAGCACGTCGCTTGTCGCCTAAACACTACAGCTCACAGGTCGGGAAAATCTGACATGAAAGTAGATAATACGCTTATGCCTTATTTATATATAATTTTCACGGGCGTTCAATATTGTCAACGGTATCATATTAGAGCACGTCGCTTGTCGCTTAAACACTACAGCTCACAGGTCGGGAAAATCTGACATGAAAGCAGATAATACGATTATGCCTTATTTATATATAATTTTCACGGGGCGTACAATATTGTCAACGGTATCATATTAGAGCACGCCGCTTGTCGCCTAAACACTACAGCTCACAGGTCGGGAAAATCTGACATGAAAGTAGATAATACGATTATGCCTTATTTATATATAATTTTCACGGGGCGTACAATATTGTCAACGGTATCATATTTGAGCGCGTCGCTTGTCGCCTAAACACTACAGCTCACAGGTCGGTAAAATCTGACATGAAAGCAGATAATACGATTATGCCTTATTTATATATAATTTTCACGGGCGTTCAATATTGTCAACGGTATCATATTAGAGCACGCCGCTTGTCGCTTAAACACTACAGCTCACAGGTCGGGAAAATCTGACATGAAAGTAGATAATACGATTATGCCTTATTTATATATAATTTTCACGGGCGTTCAATATTGTCAACGGTATCATATTAGAGCACGTCGCTTGTCGCCTAAACACTACAGCTCACAGGTCGGGAAAATCTGACATGAAAGCAGATAATACGATTATGCCTTATTTATATATAATTTTCACGGGGCGTACAATATTGTCAACGGTATCATATTAGAGCACGCCGCTTGTCGCCTAAACACTACAGCTCACAGGTCGGGAAAATCTGACATGAAAGTAGATAATACGATTATGCCTTATTTATATATAATTTTCACGGGCGTTCAATATTGTCAACGGTATCATATTTGAGCGCGTCGCTTGTCGCCTAAACACTACAGCTCACAGGTCGGGAAAATCTGACATGAAAGTAGATAATACGATTATGCCTTATTTATATATAATTTTCACGGGGCGTACAATATTGTCAACGGTATCATATTTGAGCGCGTCGCTTGTCGCCTAAACACTACAGCTCACAGGTCGGGAAAATCTGACATGAAAGTAGATAATACGATTATGCCTTATTTATATATAATTTTCACGGGCGTTCAATATTGTCAACGGTATCATATTAGAGCACGTCGCTTGTCGCTTAAACACTACAGCTCACAGGTCGGGAAAATCTGACATGAAAGTAGATAATACGATTATGCCTTATTTATATATAATTTTCACGGGGCGTACAATATTGTCAACGGTATCATATTAGAGCACGTCGCTTGTCGCTTAAACACTACAGCTCACAGGTCGGGAAAATCTGACATGAAAGTAGATAATACGATTATGCCTTATTTATATATAATTTTCACGGGCGTTCAATATTGTCAACGGTATCATATTTGAGCGCGTCGCTTGTCGCCTAAACACTACAGCTCACAGGTCGGGAAAATCTGACATGAAAGTAGATAATACGATTATGCCTTATTTATATATAATTTTCACGGGGCGTACAATATTGTCAACGGTATCATATTTGAGCGCGTCGCTTGTCGCCTAAACACTACAGCTCACAGGTCGGGAAAATCTGACATGAAAGTAGATAATACGATTATGCCTTATTTATATATAATTTTCACGGGCGTTCAATATTGTCAACGGTATCATATTAGAGCACGTCGCTTGTCGCTTAAACACTACAGCTCACAGGTCGGGAAAATCTGACATGAAAGTAGATAATACGATTATGCCTTATTTATATATAATTTTCACGGGGCGTACAATATTGTCAACGGTATCATATTAGAGCACGTCGCTTGTCGCTTAAACACTACAGCTCACAGGTCGGGAAAATCTGACATGAAAGTAGATAATACGATTATGCCTTATTTATATATAATTTTCACGGGCGTTCAATATTGTCAACGGTATCATATTAGAGCACGCCGCTTGTCGCCTAAACACTACAGCTCACAGGTCGGGAAAATCTGACATGAAAGTAGATAATACGATTATGCCTTATTTATATATAATTTTCACGGGGCGTACAATATTGTCAACGGTATCATATTTGAGCGCGTCGCTTGTCGCCTAAACACTACAGCTCACAGGTCGGTAAAATCTGACATGAAAGCAGATAATACGATTATGCCTTATTTATATATAATTTTCACGGGGCGTACAATATTGTCAACGGTATCATATTTGAGCGCGTCGCTTGTCGCCTAAACACTACAGCTCACAGGTCGGTAAAATCTGACATGAAAATAGATAATACGATTATGCCTTATTTATATATAATTTTCACGGGCGTTCAATATTGTCAACGGTATCATATTAGAGCACGCCGCTTGTCGCCTAAACACTACAGCTCACAGGTCGGGAAAATCTGACATGAAAGTAGATAATACGATTATGCCTTATTTATATATAATTTTCACGGGCGTTCAATATTGTCAACGGTATCATATTAGAGCACGTCGCTTGTCGCTTAAACACTACAGCTCACAGGTCGGGAAAATCTGACATGAAAATAGATAATACGATTATGCCTTATTTATATATAATTTTCACGGGGCGTTCAATATTGTCAAGAGCGTTAGTTTTTGTAGAGCTCTCTTTTTCCATTTTTCCTCTATACAGTAAAGCTGTAGAAGACGCAATTAGCTAACCTAGCATACAACATACCTTCCTAATTAATATGGATATTGTCACACGTTCCTCTTATTTTATACTGTTGTAAATAGAAAAGATTATGTACGGTAAATGTTTTGTACATTATAGGAAAAAAATTCAAAATATCCTCCAATTTTAATTCGAATCGAGTCGAATTTTTACATATTTCCACGCCACCACATATTGTCCTATTTGCTTCTTTTACTTGCCTTGCTTAATTAACTCTCGCTAATTAGCATTTTTTTGGAAGAAGTCAACTAGAACAACATATGGCGGTATGAGAAATATGCAAATTAAAGAACATTTTAGCAATATATGGGCCCTAGCAATTAGCTTTCTCGACTAAGAGTACTCTTTCAAACGTCTTCTGCTGATCGTATTACTAAACGAGGACGTTTAAAATTTTTGGGTGTTGAAAAAGTTTGACCCTACTTTTTTATTTCTATTGTTTGCTAATAGATGGCGCTAATAGTACCTCCTCCCCTCCCCTCTCCCCTCTTCTCCTCTGCTGTATGACAAATAGCACAAATCAAGATTTTGGAGAGCAAAACATAAAATTTGCATGCATCTGATGTCGAACCAGGAACTTTTATCTTTCGAGGAGTCAACATTATTTCTTACTCAGTCGTCATATAACATGAACACACGCAAAGATTCACATGTGCTTTTATTATTTTGTGTTCGGTAAGTACAAGTATATTCTTACATAAATTATTGTTTAATTTAATAAATTGTAAACTCAAAACCTGCTAAACTAACACTCCTTCTGTGTTTCATTAAACTATTGAAAGCGAATGTTGCGTGCGCGCGGAATAACACGGAAAAAAAAACCGGATGGAAGCAATTTAAAATCACTGGGGCAAGGTCAGTATTACGAGAGCGTAAAAAACACGTGCTTCCATTCAACTTCGAAAAATAAGAATGAATATGTGCATACAGAACACATATGCTTTCTTTTCACAGTTGTAAAATCATATAAATTGTGCATGAAGTAAGTTACGAGAAGGCTCTCTCAATTAGGTACAAGTATTGTACAATTAGGTACAAATTGTTGTACAATTATTTCCCCCAGTTGCCCAGTTGGAGTTGGGGGCATAACACTGGTATTATTTGTAATCACAGTGCTTACTCATGTATTTTGTTTAATATTTTATTTCAAATTCACTGTCAGAAACTAGTGTTGCCAGTTTCTGCATGTAGGTTTACCTACTCTGTTGGTTGTCACTGTCAAGTTTTTAGTATTCGTACAGCATAAAAAGCTATAACCCCTCCCCCTCAAAAATATATACATTGTATACGCCAAGATGCCCAATAGCCTGGCAACACATCATGAAAAAACATGCCAAGAAGACCCAGTGGGTTTATAAGTCAGTGCTACCAATTCCTATTTGTAGGTTAGCTTAGCCAGTGAAAGATCATATAGTAGAATTTTTGTAGAGTGGGTGTTTGCGAGTTCCACGATAGGTTAAGTTATATCACTTAGGATCGTAAAAAAAAAGATAGGTTAAGTTATATCACGTAACATCGTGATATACCTACCAAGTACAAATAGAAAAAAAAATAAGTGCAGTGAAAATTTGTACTAAAACATCGCTAAACGCTATAACATCGACAAAAAATTGTCAAAAATATGTCAAAAACTTATATTCGATTGATAAAAAAAAATACCTACAAAATATGATCCTCAAATAATAACGTTCAAACAGTACCTAAATAAAAAAAATGATAGGTTAAATTATATCACTTAGGATCGTAAAAAAATTAAATAATCGTAAAAAAAGGATAGGTTAAGTTGTATCACGTAACATCATGATATACCTACCAAGTACGAGTGGGGGAAAAATGAGTATAGTGAAAATTTGTACTAAAACATCGCTAAACGCTAAAACATCGACAAAAAATTGTCAAAATATGTCAAAAAGTGATATTCAATTGGTAAAAAAAGACCATACCTACTAAGTACTACTTTGAAACCCCCCAATAGCACTACTATCCTTTGCTGCAATATACCAGGAAAACTACTCCCGACGAGATACACGCCTTTAAAGAAAACCAAATGTTTGCTTTCGCAGATGATCTATCTGCTTGTATCACCACAAACGAGCAAAAAATGATGGCAGCGATACATATATACTGCCGTGCTAGTGGGGCCAAAATAAATATGGAAAAATCAAAGGCGCTACCCTTTGGCACATGGGCTCAAAAATATCCAGATATAGGGATACCATATGTACAGGAAATTAAAATATTAGGAACAATTTTTCACAAGGACGAGGAACAAACGTTAGAATCCAATTGGCAAAAGATCGCGAGAGACATTCGCATACAATGTTATCAAATGCGCAGCAGACAGTTGAACATGATACAACGGGTGTGGTTTTTGAAAACATATATGTTTAGTAAATTAAACTATACGGCCCAAGTGATCCCAATCAATCAAAAATGAATTCAGCAATTGGTTAATTTATGTGGTATGGACATTTTTTTCGAATACCACTATCAAATCTATGGCAAATGAAACTAAAAGGAGGATTGGAGCTCACAAATATTGAGATCAAATGTAAATCCCTATTCCTGGCAAGATCCTATACGCTCTATGGCATTGAAGACTCCATTACATCATTATGGATACAGTTATGGACGGAGGAATTTCCACCCCAAAATCCGCCAGATCTACGCAGATTGAAAAAAGGACCGATATATCTCCGAAGTTTGATGCAAGAATTCAGTTATGTGGTGCTTCCGCCAAAAAGGTGAAGATGTAAAACTCTCTCAATACTTATATACACTGTTTCACAAACAGTTGCAGATACCGAGTCACCGCACTGAAAAACATTTTCCCAATAACAGATGGCAAAATATTTGGAAAAATTTAAATAAGAAATTTCTGGATATATCAGTGTATAGTGTTTGGTACAATGCAATACATGATATTATACCAACTAATGAACGCTTACATAATATCAATAGACTAACAACTAATAAATGCCACATATGTGGAGAGATAGACACCACTGAACATAGAATAGTAACATGTAAAGGAGTACAGGGAATTTGGAAATGCCTAACGACATATCTAGGACAAATATGTCGAACAGCACCCCAGTACTTTCAACCGTCGATGTGTACAAGACCAGATTTCAAATATTTTCCAGAAAAGAAAAACAATGCAGTAATTTGGTTAATAGCTAATACAATATATTATGTATTTTGTAAAAAGTATGAGAGCAATATCATTTTGTTCACCCAGTATTTAAAAAGAACCAGATGGAAAATGCTACAATATCCAAAAATGTATGAGTATTTTGGAAACTCCATACTTCAGTGTTGTTTAGACAACAATAATTGTATACTTGTGGTGTGAAAGTGTAAACAGGTATTTAATATATGAAGAAACGTATATTTGTATTACAGGTACAACTGCATGTTTACGCCAAAAATCTTGTATCAGATAGGGAAAATGGGACTCTTACTATATTACTTACTATGTTAAAAATTCTATACAATACTTTTAACAGAATGTATGTAGTCCTCCTCCGTAGTCGAGCGGGTTAAGGCGTTCACTCGTCTTGAGATCGTTCGCTGCGGGATGGCGTAGGTTCGAATCCGGCTCTGGTCGGAATTTATTCGGCCTGCGTATAGGGCCGGTGGCAACCCACCATCGTGAGGAAATTGGGGAGCTCCGAGTGAGTGAGCGTAATCCGGTCGAGAAGACCTACTATAACGGCTGGGGATACGTCGGGCTGACCCCCCGACTATTCCAATACTGGTTGAAGATCTCCACGCTTAGAGGTGACGAAGGAAAGCGTGGGAGGGAGATCGGCAGTCGGTAGGTATGCCTAGGCCCTTCATGGGCTGTTGCGCAACGGATTATTATTATTATTATTATTATTATGTAAGAAAGCAGATCTATTTCGTATATATGCTGATAAAATAAAAGTTTGTTAAAAAAAAAGTCGGTAACGCGTCTGACTACCATGCTAAAGGTTCCGGGTTCGATCCCCGGCTGGTTCACATCCGGGAACTTTTCTAACGTTGAAAGCGGTCCCGGCGCCCACCCAGCGTCGAATAACATGGGTACCTGGGAGAAATCCTGAGGGGTAAAGGCGGTCAGGGGCGTGATGCTGATCACATCATACCCAACTACGACCGGATCAAGAAAGTGTGGGGCGTTACCCCCACACCCCCTATACGCCTTCATGGCGTGGTGCTATGCACAGGGGAGCACTTTACCTTTTTTACTTTTTTTATTGTAGTGTCCCCAAAAGGATGGTTAGCGTCTATTGTTGGCTTTTTTAGACTAAAAGTCTTTAGCATTTTTATGGTCGCTTGGTCAGTAGTTTTCCATGTAGCTAGAATCTGTAGCATTGTAAAGCTGCTGTGTCCTCTCCTTTCTCATACACTGGTAGTCACCTCCCAAAACTCTCTTCACACCTGTCTGAGTGCTAATAACAATGATTGTACACTAGCATGTATTGTTATACTTGCGCCAAGACAATTGCCTGCCAAGGTGTATTTAGGGAAGTGGCGCTCCTCCGAGAGACTAACAAGTCCAAAATTAAATAAATCAAAACACATGTTGTTGTTATGTTATACGAAGTTGATTTACTTCCACAGAAATTAAGGATTAGATTGTGAATTTACAGCTTTCTGACATTTGGATCAGATACCCCCAAAATACATAATCTGTCTATGGAATCTGTGGAGCAAGGCCGATCATAACGAAAGAGAAGGGGAGAGCAAAGCAGCGCTTGCTTCTGCTAACTACTGGTAGCTGTACTCACTTCCCCTCTCACGAGAGCACTGGCCAAACCCTAAAGAGTCACTTCTTGTGCAGAGACACTAGAAAAGGTTGCCTCACAGACTCAATGGTAATCCTATACTTAAAGAAAGTCTATGATCAAATAACCCTAATGGATTGTTTCATAAAAAGGAAACTCCCTTTATAGCAATGATATTTGAAACATATCTCTTAATCTGCGGACAATATTAAAATTATAAAAAGCTACGAATTATAAAGTATCAAAAGTGCTACGAATCCCTGCAGTAATGTCCATATTAAATGTAGAAGCCGAATCTTTCAGTTGTCTTATTCCACTGTCATAGGCAGCCCAGCTAGTTTTGCCTTATAGTGTTGTTATGACGCGTTTCCGGACCTTCTGTTCCTTATCTCATATTGGTACTTGGGTCAGCCTCCATCCAACCTGCAAGTTTGATTCAAGGTCACGGAGACACCGTGTGTATTTTTCTTCATTATTATTATTATTATTGATCTGAAGGAAACTATTTGGCTCCTTCTCCAAAAAGACAATGAATGGGATGGATTATAATGGAGAGTAGAAAAAGGTAGCAATTATTATGCCTGAGTATTTGCTAGGGGTCTTTATTATCGCACTCTTGTCATATTTTCAACAGTGAGAGACTTAAGACATGATGATTTTTTCCTGTATTAGAAACATTAATGAGGTAGCAACGTTTAAATATTTCTTTGACTCCAACTTTGAATACAAAACTGAAAATATTTTGAAATTAACAGCTCGAGAGAGAGAACACTATTTTATAATCAAATATTATTATATTACGCCATCTCATATTTCAATATGTAACGAATTCATATAGATGCTCTCAATATTAACTCGCACAGAATTGAATCTAAAATTCGATACTCACATGTAATACGTGTGTGACATCCATAATTTATGTATGATATATTATGCTGTGTATTTTTTTCTTATTTATTTATGCCTCTTTACTTCTCAAGCTCAATCGCTTCTTTGAGGACAAATAATGAATTGATGTAACTGATGGAAGATCATCGCAATGATATACCCACCATGTCGAACCTTCGGTGGCGTGCTGCGCTAACCACTTCACCACAATAGAACTCGCGAGATTAGGGACTAGGGTTCCATCCCCGGTGTGGATAGACGAACGCATGTAGGAATATATTTGTGGATCATCCACATAAGCGGTTCTAGACATCACCCAACCTTCCATTAATGATCCCTGGAAGGTAATGGCGGTTAGAGAATGATGCTAACCGCATCACCTGTTGATCCCCCCCCCCCTTATTAAACAAACAAACACACAGTCAGAACGGATAGTTTCGGAACAGATAAAATTGCACAGAATCTTACAGTTACCTCAAAAATGTATGGGTCGAGTTGAGTCGTTGAATGTTGAAAGTGTGTGGTATCCGGCTAAGGGCCTACGCCTGTGGGTGAAAGGGGTAAAGGGAGTAGTTCGATAGTTTCAAATCCTAATGGAGTGACACCTCATTTGGAAGGTCTCTTAATCTCCACTTCCTTTTGTTGAACTTCCATATCGGGTATTATTTTATATATCTCAGGATAATAATTGAAATTAAATGGATACTTCATAATTCAGTATGAAATGCTCTTGTTACGTGTATTTACATAAAATTGTTTCGTTATGTTAAATTACATGTAATGATATAATCGCAAATTTCTGTTAACTAATAAGTTATGTTTTGTTAAATGTTATGATGTAATGTGATTAATGGAAATATTTGATGCAGTAATCTACACCAAAGTGGATATAACATGAAACAACAGTTTTAAACAAATTTAATGTTGATGACTTGAAAGTGACGTAAGCAGTATTACATTCGGCTGGGCAGCCAATCAGAAGCCGTGAACTAGGGATTGCCAGATCCGGATACTAGCGGTTCCGAAATCCGGATCCGGTTGGTTCCGGATCCTTATCCGGATCCTAAAATTTTTCGAATCCGGAATTTTCAGATCCGGATCCAGAATTTTCGGATCCGGATCCAAAACTTTCGGATCCGGATCCGGATCCGTTTTGCCATCCCACATGCGCTTCTTTGGAAAGTAAGAATGTGCTTATAACATATTGTAACCTGCTAATATACATATATAATATACATACACACGTGTGTTCGCGCGTGCGCGATTTGTAAATAATTAATACACTTACAAGGAAGGTGTAAGTCTCCCCCTCCGATTTCCATGAAACTTGCAGGACCCAAATGAAGAAATATGTGTTTTTTTGTTTCGGCAAAAAATTTGTTCTAGGGGGCAACCACCTCCTAAATGTCAAGATGAGGACAAATTGAAGTGGAGATATGACCCCTGTGTTCCCCTCCGATTTCCATGAAACGTGGCAGGTTTATAGTAGGGATGGCCAGATCCGGATCCTACCGGATCCGAAATCCAGATCCAGAACTTTTTTATTTTAATTTGTAGAACTGTAACTGTGGAACAATTGTATAATTTTTGTATAACATTTCTATTTTGTTATATGTGTTAAAGGTTTCATCCTGGAATGGAATGTCTCACATTTATGTGTGTTTTCATTCCCCCCCACTCAAATGTCAAGATGAGGAGAAATTGAAGTGGGGATCTGACCCCGAAACCACGTAAATATGGCATAGAAAGAAACAGGGGGCATACGGCCTCTCTATACACCTGTCAAATTTCATGAGAATCGGAGGGGGACACAGGGGTCAGATGATCCTCACGTCAATTTGTCCTCATCGTGACATTTGAGGCGGGTTTTGCCCCCTAAAACAGTTTTTTAGTCGAAACAAAAAAAAACACGTATTTCTTCCTTTGGGCCCCTCTATACACCTGCCAAGTTTCACGAAAATCGGAGGGGGACACAGGGGTCAGATCCTAACTTCAATTTGTCCTCATCTTGACATTTGAGGGGATTTTGCCCCCTAAAACAGTTTTTAGCTGAAACAAAAAAAAACACGTGATTCTTCCTTTGGGCCCCTCTATACACCTGCCACGTTTCATGGAAATCGGAGGGGAACACAGGGGTCAGATCCCCACTTCAATTTGTCCTCATCTTGACAATTGAGTGGGTTTCGCCCTGTAAAACCGTTTTTAGCTGAAACAAAAAACAAAAACACGTATTTCTTCCTTTGGGCTCCTCTATACACCTGCCAAGTTTCATGGAAATCGGATGGGGATACATAAGTCAAATGCCCACTTAAATTTGTCCTCATATTGACACTTGAGGGGGTTTGCCCCCTAAAACCGTTTTTTAGCCGAAACAAAAAACACGTATTTCTTCATTTGGGCCCGTTTATACACACACCTACCAAGTATCAAAAAAATCGGAGGGGGACACAGGGGTCCGACCCTCACTTCAATTTGTCCTCATCTTGACATTTGTAAGGGTTTTGCCCCCTAAACCCGTTTTTTAGCTGAAACAAAAAAACACGTATTTCTTCCATTGGGCCCTACTGTACACCTGCCAAGTTTTATGGAAATCGGAGGGACACAGGGGTCAGATCCTCACTTGAATTTGTCCTCATCTTGACATTTGAGGGGGTTTTGCCCCCTAAACCCGTTTTTTAGCTGAAACAAAAAAAACACGCATTTCTTCATTTGGGTCCGTTTATACACACACACCTGCCAAGTATCATGGAAATCGGAAAGGGGACCCAGGGGTCAGATCATCACTTCAATTTGTCCTCATCTTGACATTTGAGAAGGTTTTGCCCCCTAAAACTGTTTTTTAGCTGAAACAAAAAAACACGTATTTCTTCCATTGGGCCCCACTATACACCTGCCAAGTATCATGAAAATCGGAGGGGGACACAGGGGTCAGATCCTTACTTTAATTTGTCTTCATCTTGACATTTGAGGGGGTTTTGCCCCCTAAAACTGTTTTTTAGCTGAAACAAAAAAACACGTATTTCTTCCTTTGGGCCCCACTATACTGCCAAGTTTCATGGAAATCGGAGGGGGATACTTAGATAACCTCCCTTGTTAGTCTTACACTTTGTAATTATTTAACACTGCATATATTATAATGTTTTATTTTAATTTGTAGAACTGTAACTGTAGAACAATTGTATAATTTTTGTATAATATTTCTATCTTGTTATATGTGTTAAAGGTTTCATCCTGGAATGGAATGTCTCACATTTATGTGTGTTTTCGTTTCCAATACATTCGAATGACTACATATTCGTTTCAATGGCATTTACAAAATCACCTCTAACATTTTATGTTAAACAAGTAAGATTATTTTTGTGCGCGAGTGTTTTAGGCGATGCGTAGCAAAGTATTTTAGGAACAACACTTGAAAAAAATTCTTGTAGGACTAACGAAAAATTTCTTTGTAATCGAAGATCATAATACCTTTTAAGGTGTGGTAATATTATAATGGGATTGAGATACGAAACTCTCGGATCCGGATCCAGATCAGGAACTTTCGGATCCGGATCCAGATCAGGAACTTTCGGATCCGGATCCAGATCCGAAACTTTCAGACCCGGATCCGGATCCGTAACTTTTGGATCCGGATTTTTCGGATCCGGATCCGTTTGGCCATCCCTACCGTGAACAGAGCATAAGAGTGAATGTGCATGTGTTAGTCGAAGCCGCTTTTTGTGGATACATGATAAGATTTCTGCACCGGAAGTTCTTTGGGTTTGCACTTCCGCTAATCACCTTTTTGGCTCCCATTTAGGCGATTTGTTTGCGAGAGAGCGGAGACGAGACCTGTGAACGACACAGTTCATTTGGTATGCCATCAAAGCCGTTTGCACGAACATTGAAGATTATTTATTGATATATTGTTATTTTTCAGCCGTTTGCACGAACATTGAAGCTTATTTATCGATATATTGACATTTTTCAGAATGTATTTCACTTTCTGTGACGAATCTGACCAACTGTTCGAGATTTGCACCGGACGTTCGCTTGATTTGCACTTCCGCTAATCACTTTTTGTGTGTGTGTGTGTGTGTGTGTGTGACAAAGTATAAAAGAGAAATGTATAAGCTACAGTTAATTTTTAAAGCGATCAAAGTTAATTTGCTCGCACTTTGAGGCTTATTTATCGTTATATTGCCTGTTGTAGAATGGAGCACAAAGTTCCTATGAGATGACGGGATTACGTCATTACACCACGTTGAGCATGGCCACAAGTAATGCACTGGGAGTTGACTGGAACAAAGTCATATGTTTATATTTCGGCTGCAAGAAGAAGAATGAAAGAAAACATCGCGGAGCGGCGATAGATGGCAGCATCGTCCGTGACGAATCGAACCAACTGTAATTATGACTTGTACACCGAATTTACTGGGTTTGCACTTCCGCTAAACACTTTTTTTGTGTGTGTGGGGGGCAGGGGGTGATTACGCAGATATATTCTTGTGGGAACCGGCGTATGTTTAAACACCTTTCTTAATGAGACCAAAAAAATTGTTGGGACTTTTTGCCGGTCCCAACAGCGAGAAGGCCATTGCGAGACTCCTGAGACCCCTTTCGACATGTACGCGAAGTATTTCGAAGGTACCAAAAAGTCCCTATTTGTTCGATTTGTGTGTTAACGTGTGTGTTAAACTCTGCCAGCTCTGGAAGCTTCATGTCTGTGTAAAAGTGTGGTGTTTAATCGTATCTCTTGGGACCAAGAAGTGTGGGTGTGTAAAATCTTGGATCTATTTCGCATGTACGAGTATTGGTACCGAACATCCCAGGGGGTTGAGGGGCAAGGAAAGGTTCGTTCGGCGGACGACGGGGTTCCCCGCTCGTCTGGCCGTTCTGTTGCTCCCGAGTCGTCAATGTTGCTAACTTAAAACTTTGGAGCCAGATCTGTTTTTCTATTATCTTTTAATACTACAACTGTAATTGTAATTGATGTGCTTTATTTTACTTCGCTTTTTGTGCCACTTTTGGCTAATTTGCAAGATTGTGAATGAGTGAAGATATTTGAAATTGATGAATCGACTCTCACAAACATCTATGCCCAAACAGGGATTCGAACCCGAGACCCCTGGCGTCGTACCGCGATGTGCTAACCACTCAATCACGAGGGTCGGCTTTAATCCTACAATCAAAAAAAATGCTACAATATAATTCCTTCCTCCAAATGTGACCCTTTCTTATGTGCCTATAACAAATTTTAAGTTGGGTTTTACTATAATACAATGCTGCAGTTAAATCCATTCTTCCATAGCCAAGAAACAAAGATCAGAGTTTTCAGATGTTATCAGTAAAAACTCGTTACTTGTCTCCTTTCGGGCATAATGAAGAAAAATGAATTGCTCGGGGAAAATGAATTATTATTTTTATGAACATAAATAAATAAGAATGGAGATTTTTGACCAAAGCGACAAGCGATCAGGCAAAAGGAAGGGGTGTTCACATCGAAGTGATAAGTGACACAAGTACTGTACCCCAGTCTACAAGCAAGCACTTTTCTCAAATGTAAATGCAAACAGACCAAGGCGACACAATGCATGGCATTCATGACTTACAGAAGCGGAAAGCGACACGTGTCGCTTAGAAACAAGGATGCAACATTTTGAAACGAAGAAGCAGAACAAGTTGCACGTCTCTCCTGTTGCTTCCGTTTCTCAATATCGTGAATTGGATCGTGTAGGTCTCGTGTTCAGGCTTTTGCAGTGAATGCCTTCTTGTGGACTGAAGTGTCACGTCTTTCTTGTCGCTTGTCAATTCTGTGTAAATCTTCAGCGTTACTTTCCGGCGTCGTGTGCTAATTGTTTCCTGTCGCTTCGGTTTGAATCTCTCTGTAAGCATGCCCACCAGACCGAGTCAACACGATAACGGTCCAGTGCGAGAAGCATGCAAGCGACACGTGTTGTTTGTCGTGTCGCATTTATTCGAAAGTTTTATTTATTTCAGAATTTTGGTTTCCAACAGCAAGTTGTAGCATCGGTACGAAAGTTCAACAGGGAGGTTTCAGACCGAATTGAGGCGCAAGTAGGGGTTTCACACCGAAGTAACAAGCAACAAGAACCTCTTAAGAATATAAGCAAGCATTCACCGCAGCTCCGCTATCAGCAGACACCACCAGACCAGAACGACGCGACGGGAGACGTGCACCTTGTCATGT
The DNA here is from genome assembly GCF_977018435.1 of Lepisma saccharinum. NCBI lineage: Eukaryota > Metazoa > Arthropoda > Insecta > Zygentoma > Lepismatidae > Lepisma > Lepisma saccharinum. Next base: position 77,031,429 of record NC_139230.1, read on the forward strand.
AGCTTCGAAAGTTTCGAAATGTTGCATTTACTATCTAATATCTGTTTCCAAGTGATACGTGTCGCTTCTCGCTTCGGTCTGTAAGCTCCCTAAACTCGTATGGGATTCCAACACATGATCCCTAGTCATAGAACACGGAGACAATTGTTTATACTTCTCAAAGTTAACAGCTTGATCGCAATCCTTAACCCCATTTTAATTACAATGCAGTTCTTTTTTAACAACCGTGTTTGGCAACACTGATTGTTCAAGCAAAATTTCCACTCCCGTTCTGCGGCGACAGCGATACAGTTGGACGTGTTTTGCGACGTTGCCACACGTAATTGGAACTTACACTTCCCACTCGCTCTGCCTTACGCAACGGGTGACTTCAAAAGTGGGGAAACATTCCACCCGAGAACGTCGCAGAGGGAGGCTCTTTCCTTGCGGTACACGATGAATGCGACTTGCTCCTGTGTTGTCACAGTAGAGGGGCTGCTATTCCGGCTTAGCGCGCTACGGCGAGCGTGAATGTTTTCTGCTAGGGTGTCGTAAAAAAAAATAGGGTTCCTCAGTTGCGGGTCGCTTGATAACATGTAAAAGCATGCAGGTTTATCACCTCACGGAGGCGATTATGGCTATTGGGAAACAATGTTAATAACATGCAGTTCCTTTTCACTGCATTCCTGTACCTTTTCAAGTTAACTGTGGATGGCAGACGAGTAAATTCATGCTGAACTCAGCAAAAAAGGTATCCATGTCTTTCGTTCTTTAACGCTATTTGTCAACACTAAACTTGGTTGGTTGTTGATTTGGTGTTTTACGTCCACTTTATGCACAGTAAGGCTAAAGAGGAATCCAAACCACCATGTGCCTCCACCAGGTATCGAACCCGGGACCCCCTGATTACAAGACACAGCAATGAAGGTAAATGATTGGTAGTAATTGCTGCTACAACCTTTTCAAGCATATCTATTGGCTGTTAGCTTTTTGGGGGTGGTAAATAATCTGTGGGTGTTAGGTTAGGCAAGTTGGGTTTGGTTCTCTTAGAAAAGGAAGAGGATGAAAATGGTTTTAGCATCAATACCGATCTAAATGATTATTAGATGAGAGTCTTATCTTGAGACTAACACAATAGAACACCCGAAGAATCCTAAAGTCAAACAATTGTATAGACTTGTGTGTGTGCTGGAGGGGATGGAGGTATTTTCATGCATATTTTCATGCAAGTAGCTGACTAACTTAATTAATTATACCATGAACATAAGTGTAACAGGATCGAGAGAAAGTAAGATTGGACGGAATGGATTGAGTAAGTCAGAGGGACTTACATGTATACAGGGTGATTCTAAAGGTATAGTACAAACGAAAACCACAGATACCTCCCATGAAATAGAGACGAAAGTTCCCCTTCCACTTTGCCGAGAGATGCCTCCGTGAGGAGCTAGACAACGCCGAAAACGTGTGAAAATGAACTTCACACCTCTGTACAGCCAGTACCAGTGAAGTTAGAAAGGCGGAACAAACGAAGTCAAAAGGAACACCAAAGTCGCCCATCCGAAAAACACTAGGCTGCAGCTGCGCAACGCATGCGCATGGGGTTCCACAAAGGAAATAGGAGTGTCCCGCAAGACAAGTGAAGGGAAAGGGTAGCGATCGACAACGGTAGGGACAAAAGAAGCAATGAAGCATGAAGTAAAAATTGCACAGCGGGAAACAAACACATGCAGCGAGTGGGGAGTCCCCAAACACAGTGGGGAGACACCGCAGCAAGAACAAAGCACTGTGCAACAAAAGAGAAAGAGGACCGGACGGGGAATGGTACCTGCCAAGGAGACAACAAATGCGGGACGAGGGATTCCCCGTAGCAGCACCGAGGGGATGTCACACAGATGTCGTGCGCCAGCAGGACAAACACAGCAACTACGGGCACAGGAGGTTTATTGCCACGCAAAGGTGCACTTACAGATAGGAATAGTACGTAGTACGTAGTCGTACCCCGGACTGACGTTGTTACAAAAGTTGCTCAAAGTGACGACCACCACATTCAATGCAGGCATTGCAGCGTCGCAGGAAATTCTGGCGAACCCTATCAAAAATCCCTGGCATGGTACACACCTCGGCCGATGCTGCAAGTAACCGCGCTACCAATGTTTCCTTGTCAGGCACCGGGGTCTCGCAGACGAGTGTTTTCACATGGCCCCACAAGAAGAAATCCATTGGTGTGAGGTCAGACGAACGGGCGGGCCAGGGGACGGGGCCCTCTCTGCCTATCCAGCGCTGTGGGTAGGTATGGTACAAAAGGGTTCGCACTGTGCCATCAAAATGTGCAGGCGCTCCATCCAATTGAAACCACATACGATGTCGCACGTTGAAGGGTACATCTTCTAGCAGTTCTGGAAGGACTGATGCAAGAAAGGTGCGATAGAGGCGGCCATTTAAACGTGGTGGCAGCAGGTATGGACCGATAATCTGTTCATCGATGATACCTGCCCAGATATTCACTGCAAACTGGGTCTGATGGTGCACCTCGGCTGCTGCATGTGGATTTTCATAATCCCACACATGGCTGTTTCGGCAATTGAAGATGCCCTCACGGGTGAATGTTGCCTCGTCCGTGAAAAGCACATGGCGCAAAAAACGGGGATCGTCGGTACAAAACTGCAACAGTCGTTGACAGAATTCCACACGTCGTGGGTAATCCCCAGCCTGCAACGCGTGGACTCGCGTTAGGGATACAGCAGATCATCATGAAGGACACGCCACACTGTCGACTGTGATACTCCCACTGCACGTGCAATGCTACGGGTGCTAGTGAACGGTGTGTCGTCCACGCGAGCAAGTACGTCCTCCTCGACCGCCGCGGTGCGCACATGTCTTGGGTGTCCGACATGATGGCCTGCACGTAACACACCCGATTCACCAAGGGTACGGTGCACGTTCTAAAACAACCTGCTGTCGGGTTGTCGCCTCTCCGGATACCGTCCGCGATAAAGGCGTGCAGCTGCTCGGCCATTGCCATCTGCAAGGCCGTAGACAAAATGCATGTCCCTCAGTTCTACAAATGTGTAGCGTTCCATGGTACGGTGAGGATAGTGCCAATTATGGAATACTGTACTGCAGTGCACAGGTGGCGCACACACACACACACTGGTCACAACGGCTTCTAAACAACGTACTCAATTGTCGTACGTTAAGCACACCACCACCGCACCGGCTCTTTCACTGATACGCTCCCTGACGCTGCACTTCCAATCAGCCCACACGTCCGCACGGCGCTGTGGTACAATCAGCTGACGTTCCTGAGCCACCCGTGCCTGTGCTCTTCACTACCTGACCACTGCCGTCAGGTGGGGCCATGTACTCTGGGGCCTTGTCATCGTGGAACACATGTAGCGTCCTTCATTCTTGCCCCATTCACCCACAACACGTACTTCGTCCGTCTTGCTCGAGCCGACGGGGAGCACTACGTACGATCGTGTGGTGTTTGTGTACACCAATGTGGGGTAACCCAGCAGTTGAACAGACGTGCATACCCCCACGTAGCTTCATTACACGATTGTCCCACGCAGTTTATCTGTCCAGCCTTGCTCGGCCCGGTCTCACACCCACGCGGCAGTGTGCGGCTGCGGTGGTGTGAGGCCACGCTTGGTTTCGGAGAGGAAGGCTGCGGCCGAGGAGGGACTCGAGTTGTTCGGTTGGGGTTGCGCTCGGAAGCAAGCAGCCGCGTCAGGTCTGGGAACGGTGGACCTGGTGATCGGGATGGAAACATTCCGACCTCGTCCATTAGTGTCGTCCACCGTACGGAGTGGTGGGGTCCGTACGACACTCCAGCAGCCTTTCGCCCGCTCCCACCCAGCGATGTGCCTCCGGCTTCATTTATAAGAGGCTGATTGGGCCCCATCACGACGTTTGTTACAACGTCAGTACGGGGTACGTGGTCCTATCTGTACGTGCACCTTTCATTAGCAATAACCTCCTGTGCCTGTAGTTGCTGTGTTTGTCCTGCTGTCGCACGACCTCTGTGTGACATCCCCTCGGTGCTGCTACGGGGAATCCCTCGTCCCGCATTTGTTGTCTCCTTGGCAGGTACCATTCCCCGTCCGGTCCTCTTTCTCTTTTGTTGCACAGTGCTTTGTTCTTGCTGCGGTGTCTCCCCACTGTGTTTCGGGGACTCCCCTTGCGCTGCACCGCCAGCGCCGCCATTTCTGCCCCGAACCATGTACGCGTCTGTTGCCTGTCGAGTGTCACGGAGCACTTTGCTTGCATTCTCGGTGTGTTTTTACATCCTACGTCGTCCTCCCGTGGTTCTGCAACCCCGCAGTACTTTTCTTGACTGCACTGCTTCAGTCATGGTGTTTGTTTCCCGCTGTGCAATTGTTACTTCATGCTTCATAGCTTCTTTTCTCCCTACCGTTGTCGATCGCTACCCTTTCCCTTCATTTGTCTTGCGGGACACTCCTATTTCCTTTGTGGAACCCCATGCGCATGCGTTGAGCAGCTGCCGCCTAGTGTTTTTCGGATGGGCGACTTTGGTGTTCCTTTTGACTTCGTTTGTTCCGCCTTTCTATCTTCACTGGTACTGGCTGTACAGAGGTGTGAAGTTCATTTTCACACGTTTTCGGCGTTGTCTAGCTCCTCACGGAGGCATCTCTCGGCAAAGTGGAAGGGGAACTTTCGTCTCTATTTCATGGGAGGTATCTGTTGTTTTCGTTTGTACTATACCTTTAGAATCACCCTGTATAACCGGTCTCCATGACAGCATAACGCTTTAGGAAGCCAGAGGCCCCAGTTTGAACCATAGTAAGGCATATAGCAATGTTTGTCTCATTTTCCACTTCATTAGTTTATCATTCATCCTCATCGTAGCGATCAACCCAAGAGGTAGAAATTCGCCTTAGGTAGATGAAGGGACAATCATAAACATGTAAGGACAATACAATATGAGCCCCACCAAGGATTATACTGGCCACGAGCCCAGCCGCCGTAGCCTTGATAGTCGCTAGTATGCAAAGTGCAGCACAGGGTGTACTACGTGGAAGTGAATACAATTGGGCTGTCCTCAGGATAATATATATATATATATATATATATATATATATATATATATATATTGTGTGTGTAGGCATGTGCAGCCTCCACCATATAAAGTGATTAATAAATCACATAGCTAAACCAAGACAGAAGCCAGGCCTGTTATTTATGTATTTCTTATTTGACGTCGCTTTTCTACCACTTTTGGCTAATCGCGGCGATGAGTGATGATCACATGAAATTGATGAAAGGGCGCACTAGTGATCGAACTCGGGAACTTTAATGACGGGATCCAAAATCGAACACTTAACGCGCTTGACCACATTGGTCATCGAGCTGGCACGAGTTTCTATGTAATTCATCCACAAAGGGAGAAGGAAGTTAATCTTTTATTGAGGGATTACGTTTTCCCACGACATTAGATTGTATCCTTTTACAATTTCTAAAAAGCATATTTCAATTTTTCAAAAATAAAGTATATCTGAGTTACGGTTTTTTAAACACAAATCAGTTTAGGTAGAATATTTCAGCAGTTTTCACATAGTTTGTGGACAGTGAATTACGTGGGAAATGTTGATTTGAATAGAGTTGCCACACTCATCTAGCCTACGCTCCCATCAAATTTATCATTTCATCATTCATTTTTAATGTTGCGGTTACCATAAAGACGTTGAAAACGGCGTCAAATAACAACAGCTGCATCCTACATATACTAGACATATATAAATTATTATGAACACGCCATTATAAATAACAAACATCTGTGAAAATTTGAAAATATGAAGGATATTAAGTGTTGGTGGCGTAGCGAAATATTTCATACGTAAAAATGAATTTATTTATCCATACGCAACTTCAATGTAGCCGCGATATAAAGATAGTCGTGATTACTTTTTGCTTGATTTGTATAACGCAATTTATTGTTATTACGTGCTGTAAATTTCTTCATATTATTGCCTAGGTCTTATTCCTTGCTTTTTGCCTAATATCCTACTGTAAATGGTTGATAGAACCAAGATATGTACAATTAAACCTGAACATATTTCCCATAAATTTGGCTCGCTACCGAGCAGGGGCGGCGCCAGAAATTTTCGACCGGGTGGGCAGAAGTTCCTTATTGATAGATTAGGGTGGGCAGTATAAATGTAAGACCATATATATAGTATATATGTGTATGTAAGACGTATGCATCCTCCTTTATCTTACACTCCCGATTTTCCTCTTACTTCTTTTCCCACCCATTCCTTGTTTTCGTTTTTATTCTTTTCTAATCTTTTGTCGCATCTTGTTCCATTTCCTTTCGCTTTGTCTTTGATGGACACAATTATTTCATATCTAATTATTTCAGCCATACCCCAGCCTAACATTCTAATCACATTCTTTCATGCATGTTAATACAGTAAAATAAATGTGAATTAGGTTTAAGCCTGTGTTGCAAATACTCGTACTTGATTTTATGTATTCGGCGACAATGATAGAAAGTGTGATGGTAGAAAATCGTGAAGTTTCTCTTAATTTAAATGCATGTTCCTAAGCATAGTATTTTCATCGTATGAGTTTTTGACTGAAAGAGTTTTCTTACTCCTTGGGGATCAATTTTCTTAGCTTACAAGGTTTGTACAACTGACAAATCTATCTGAATGTTTGTAGTAGCGGCGATTGGGTGCCAACATTTGAGGGGCAATAACAATATACTTTTCTTGGTAGCATAAAGAGGTCATAGTGCGGGGGCAAAAAGTGGCAAAATGTTCGGGGAACTGCATCCCCCACTTCCCGCTCCTCCTAATCGCCGCCACTGAATGTTTGGATTAAAATGAACGTCTTATTAGGAATGATTTAAAACACACACATAAAACAAATTCTTTGTTCATTGTCTATGAAGTATTCCTAGGCTAATAAAAGGCTATTTTGACAAAATATCACTCATAAGTAATAAACAAGTAAGATTGAAAAATCTGTTCAGAATTGAAGAGATTAGCTAAGTTGCTATTCGTTTTCTGAACTGTCATGTTACTAATGCGGGAGAAGCAATATACGTATGGTTACATGAACATATTTTTTGAGGTAACAAAATTATTTAGGACACAAGGAATTCATCGAAGTTGATCACCGTGCCAGTAATAATTCATCTATTTTTCATAGATGACTTGGGTTGTATGGTGTGACCATTTCGATCACACTTGAATGTCAACCTCTACCCTGTGCAGCATACCCTGGAAACTTTATTCTTTCAGGGCAACGAGCCCTTGGCGCTTGGAACCACTGTCAAAGTAATAATTTATGAGGGTTTGTATTTTGAATGTCAGCATGTGTTTGTTTTCGCCCCCTTCATTACTTTCATCTAATCTCCATTGAACCTTATCGTCGTCATTATCAAAATTAGCAGAGAAATGACTTTAAATAAAACAAATCAACCACAACTTACTCTTACAAAAATGGAGTTTCATTAGTCCATATCTCTTAGAAAGATGAGGTGGTAGTTTCAATTGCACAGCGTTTCATTAGTGGATCAAGGCAGCTAATTCCGTGAACAATGACGTTGTTTTCCGATAGTCTCAAATATTTGTCTCAGCCAATCACCCTCTTAAAATGGACGCATCTTCTGTGGTGATAAAATGCCACGTTTAGTGCGAGTTCTTTGTGTATATTTTCCCCCAATGGCATAACGATGTCGCATTATAATAAAAAGGTCCTGTGTTCAACTCCCCCTCCTATGGTGGAAGCACGATGCACACTGGTTCGGACTACACGTTAAACTGTAGGTTTGGTCCCTATTAGCCTATCTGAGCATAAAAGTGGGCTTAAAAACAAACTAACAAAATCGTTTTCTGGATACTTCGTGACATAACTTTTTTTCTTTACTTCAGCTGCATCTACATATTCTGTTGATATTTTCGGTAGATTAATGTGGCAAAATTTATGTGTGGGACGAGGATTTCTAAATAGGATAAGCCACTCATTAGTAAATGAATAATCCTGTAGCTTTTTCCATACATTACTGGTTTATTCAAATTTATTCACTTCAGTATTGTAGTGATTATTGTGATTCCTTCTTATTAGTAGAATGAATATAAAGTTGATATTTCGCATACCATATTGATATTTGAAGATAACAGGCATATAAAAATTGTAATGAAATAAAAAAGGGACACTTCTGGAATTTCAATGCAAAGCTAATTAAAACTATATTATACTCTCTAGCATACTTAAACCCGAAGGTTTATGGCTGCAGCAACACAAGCTTACAATCTGTCCCTATTCGGGGCAAGATCAATCCAATCTTTCCCATCCTTGCCGATTTCTTTTTGGTCCATCTCAACGTTATCCCTCCAACCTCGTCTTGGCCTTCCTATTGGTCCCTTACCATCAGGTTTCCCAACAAGAATCCTGTAAACTATTATTTCCTCTGCCATTCGTGTCACATGGCCTGCCCATCTAAGTCTTCTTGGTTAAATTATTCTAATAATAATTAAAAAGTCGAAATAATTTATTGTGTTGCTGGAGGAAGTAACGCTAAGATGATGTTTTTATTTGTTTGTTTGGAGATTATGTTAACCATACCTAGGCCGGAATTTATATACGTATGTGGAGTAGGGATGGCCAAACGGATCCGGATCCGGATCCAAAAGTTACGGATCTGGATACGTATCCGAAAATTCCGGATCCGGATCCAGGTCTGAAAGTTTCGGATCTGGATCCGGATCCGAAAGTTCCGGATCTGGATCCGGATCCGAGAGTTCCAGATCTGAAAGTTTCGGATCTGGATCCTGATCCGAGAGTTCCGGATCCGGGTCCGAAAATTCCGGATTTTTTGGATCCGGATCCGAGAGTTTCGTATCTCAATCCCATTATAATATTACCACACCTTAGAAGGTATTATGATCTTCGATTACAAAGAAATTTTTCATTAGTTAGTCCTACAAGATTTATTTTCAAGTGTTGTTCCTAAAATAATTTGCTACGCATCGGCTTACACACACGTGCACAAAAATAATCTTACTTGTTTAATATAAAATGTCAGAGGTGATTTTGTAAATGCCATTGAAACGAATATGTATTCATTCGAATGTATTGGAAATGAAAACACACATAAATGTGACACATTCAATTCCAGGATGAAACCTTTAACACATATAACAAGATAGAAATGTTATACAAAAATTATACAATTGTTCTACAGTTACAGTTTTAAAAATTAAAATAAAACATTATAATATATGCAGTGTTATATAATTACAAAGTGTAAGACTAACAAGGGAGGTTATCTAAGTGTCCCCCTCCGATTTCCATGAAACTTGGCAGGCGTATAGTGGGGCCCAAAGGAAGAAATACGTGTTTTTTTTGTTTCAGCTAAAAAACTGTTTTAGGGGGAAAACCCCCTCAAATGTCAAGATGAGGACAAATTGAAGTGAGTATCTGACCCCTGTGTCCCTCCGATTTCCATGAAACTTGGCAGGTCTATAGTGGGGCCCAATGGAAGAAATACTTTTTTTTTTGTTTCAGCTAAAAAACGGTTTTAGGGGGCAAAACCCCCTCAAATGTCAAGATGAGGACAAATTGAAGTGAGGATCTGACCCCTGTGTCCCCTTCGATTTCCATGAAACTTGGCAGGTCTATAGTGGGGCCCAATGGAAGAAATATGTGTTTTTTTTGTTTCAGCTAAAAAACGGTTTTACAGGGCAAAACCCACTCAATTGTCAAGATGAGGACAAATTGAAGTGGGGATCTGACCCCTGTGTTCCCTTCCGATTTCCATGAAACGTGTTAGGTGTATAGAGGGGCCCAAAGGAAGAAATACGTGTTTTTTTGTTTCAGCTAAAAACTGTTTTAGGGGGCAAAATCCCCTCAAATGAAAAGATGAGGACAAATTGATGTAAAGATCTGACCCCTGTGTCACCCTCCGATTTTCATGAAACTTTGCAGGTGTATAGAGTTGCCCAAAGGAAGAAATACGTGTTTTTTTTTGTTTCGGCTAAAAAACTGTTTTAGGGGGCAAAACCCGCCTCAAATATCAAGATGAGTACAAATTGACGTGTGGATCATCTAACCCCTGTGTCCCCCTCCGATTTCCATGGAATTTGACATGTGTATAGAGAGGCCCTATGTTCCCTGTTTCTTCCTATGCCATATTTACGTGGTTTCGGGGTCAGATCCCCACTTCAATTTCTCCTCATCTTGACATTTGAGGGGGGGCCTCTATACACCTGCCAAGTTTCATGGAAATCGGAGGGGGAGACTTAGACCTCCCTTGTAAGTGTATTAATTAATTACAAATCGCGCACGCGCGTACACACACTATATATATATGTGTATGTATGTATATTATATATAATATGTATATTAGCAGCTAACAATATGTTATAAGCACATTCTTACTTTCCAAAGAAGCGCATGTGGGATGGCAAAACGGTTCCGGATCCGGATCTGAAAATTCCGGATCCAAAAAATTTTAGGATCCGGAAACAACCGGATCCGGATTTCGGATCTGGCCATCCCTAATGTGGAGGCCTCAGTCCTCAAGTTCAACCTAAATTCTGATCTAATCTTGATATACCCTGCATAATATTGAGCCTCCTAAGCCTACTAGCTGCTTTTAATCATTGAAGTATTAATTTGATCAGTTTTTGTTTCAATAGCTCTAGTAATTACTTTCACTTTCTACACATGTGAATATTTCTAGCACAGATAATAATCACAAGTATGAATACCAGAATACACTTATTTATCGAATCATTCATATAGCTATCTGCAAGAGTGCTTCCAGATGGCGCAGTGGTAGCGTCGTCGCCTTGTAATGAAGGGGTCCCAGGTTCGATACCCGGTGGAGGCACATAGTGGTTCGGATCCCACTTTAAAACTGTAGGTCCAGTCCCGATTAGCCTTACTGTGCATAAAGTGGACTTAAAACACCAACTCAATCAATCAAAGCTATCTGCAAGTATATGTACTTTTTGAATTTGATTGGGTGGGCAATCAGGTGGGCACAGGAATTTTTGGGTGGGCGCTTGCCCACCCGTGCCCACCCCTGTCGCCGTCCCTGCTACCGAGACTCGCACGCTTGACAGACCTCTTGGTCACGTCAGAGCTCGCAGCGGATCCTGGCCAATGGGAGACCGCAGTGTCTCGGAATGCTCTTCCTATAATACTCTATAATCCTTGGTCACAGTTCCAGCTGGCAAGGCCGCGCACAAAACTCGTTCTGTTTTGCCGAAATCGATACTTCTGTTTAAATGTGTTCATTCAAAGTAAAAATGTAAAGAAACAACATACAAATACTTACGCAGGGATATTAGCATTGAAACTCGTACATGCGTATAATGCATTTTTCTATATACAAGACAACAGAGAGAACAATGAATGTACCTTTGGTAATGGTCCCCACCAGGAAAATTTGGGGAAGGGAAAAAACCTCGAGTTGAAGATAGCGATTTCTTTCCTTTATGACAGTGGCGTAGCAGCCACCCCCGCGAAGCGGGTTGGTCCCCGAGACATTGGTCTCTAAGCTCCTGAAATATTATAGTGTCGGTTATTTTTTTTAAAGACAAAGTGCACGTCAACAATGACAAAATTTGAACTCGAAATTCACTGATGTGGTCACTAAATAGACCCGATCTATGTTTTGCTTGTCGGTGAACGCCGCTCGGGATCAAGTGATGATAAAATTTGCTGACTGCACCAAATTTAACACTCCTAAGCAACTAGCATATATATATTTTTAACAATACTGCCTACGTTGTTAGGTTAGGAGGGCAGGTTTAAGGCTCTTAGGCCTTAGCAGTCAATTTTCGTGACGTGTGCACGTTGCGATACATAACCATCTCCCATCTCTCTTATCAATACTGTGTGCCTATTATTTGACATTCTGATATTGTGTTCGGTTTTCTTAGAGCCTTTCTTTCAATCCTCGATTTTTATTGCATACAACAATGTTCATAATATTAACAATGATGGAAAACTTGCCTACTGCTGCATTTGCAAACTGGAAGTAACAAAATGCAAGTAATTGTATCCTGCTATAATATAATTTTGTGTTGGTATAATTGTTATTTTCGGTTGTTGATCCCTAATCTTCGCGGCCTCTTGTCCAGACTTCGAGGCGCCAAGCGTTCTTCTCATGCCTGCTTCCCTCTGAAGTTCAAATGCTATGGAAGAATAAAGCTTTGAATTCAAAGCATTTCGAAGGAAAACTTTTAATGTTAATTTTGTATTTAATTCTAATGATGACAATACAAATAAATAAACTACATAAAAGTGTTTAGAATTATTTCAGATCAACAACTTACTGTTCCTGGATATTCAGGTAAAGAGCTAAAGATTTGTTAGAAGTCCGCTTTTTGAACAGATAGACTAATCGGGACTAATCCACCTGACATCCAATCTGCGACCCCTTGCTTACAAAACTTGATTATAAAGTGACAGCGTTCTTTGTCCACTATTAATATATGTATAGAACAATGTCAGCATTGGGAAAAATACTATATTACTGGATTGTAAGAAGAAGTGTAAAATCACTGTAAAATTTAAGAGAAAAAATAAGTTACGAGGATATACGAATAATACAGCTGTCCTAAATGTTGTTAATGTTTTGTGCTTAATAGGTTAGATGAATCAGGTGAGTTAAATTGACTTGAACTTTATTTTAAACCCACTTTACATATAAATAGGCTAGTCATGGTGGACCTACAGTTTAAAGTTAAATCATAACACTATGTGTCTCCATCGAACACAGGACCCCTTGATTACAAGGCAAGGACGTTGCTCCTACACCATCGGGGAGGCCCTACAGACATACCAGCCAAATTATAATTGATAACTCCAAGTTACTTAGGGACAAAAAAATACTACACTAACCCGAAAAAAAAACCTTATTTCATAGAATTTAATACTGGCATGTTCCTTTCTTTAACAAGGAATTAGCATTACTCGCAGCCAAAGATCTGCTGCTTATACCCTCTCCTCATAACAAACTTCAATAAAAAATTAAAACAGGAATGTTTCTCTTCGTCAAATACTGGAGAGTCTGAAAAACAAAAATGCTAGATCTAAATTTTACTTCTAGTCTGTCTTTGTTTACGTGTAGAACGCGAGGGTAACGTTTCAGGGTTAGAATCCCAGAAAGGCATGCATTTTTACTTGTCTTTTCTTGCATCATGACAAGTCACTAACAGATGGGGTTGTAACGATTTAATTGACTTTCAGTTGGATAATTATAACCCAGAAGTGCCAGTGACTGTACAAATGGCCCAGTTCGATATTTCAACGGCAGAGTGCTTCTACTGCTTGCAAAAGTGGGTGTTATCTGCTGCAGTATTCGTTAAGTCGTTCCTCTTCTTGCACTCATCGGGCTTCAGAGTAGTGCGTAAGAATTATTTTGACCGGTATCTAATTTTCGCTCCAGGCTACAAGCAAAGTATAACAAAATAATTAGTTATGCGATATAACATATCGATTATTATTATAGCTTAATTATGAATTGTTCTTTTGCAAAGTGCAATAGTTTTCCCTTTCGCTAAAATTAATAACAATGAGATAGCAAAGTAACGAACTATGAATCAAAACAAAGTCAATAGCTACCAGACAGCGTTTGCGTTTCTCTGACGGTTTACTTATGAAACTGGCCTGTGATCGAACATTTCGTTCCCAGTTTTTTTTAAACTTATTATTATTTTACATATTATTTAAATCTTGTATTTACAAGGACAATCAAACAAACAAAAGTAAGAATGTCTTATTTGAAATTGTTAACCGCCCTGAGCCAAAGGGGGAGGGAATTCGAAATGTAAAAGTTAAATTTCGTACTTGGTTCTTGGAGAGAACGTGCATAGTTGGTTTGTCCAATGAATGTATAATACTTGTACAGTGGGATCCATTAGTATTACCGTGCAAATTGTCCATGACTATTTTCATTAATTTTTTTCGTACATCCTGTGTGTTTTTAAGCGATGGATTTCTATGTATGCTGGTGCAAAGTTGTCAACAGCTTGTTTTGAGTTTTCTTTTAATTCTTGAAGCTCTTAGTGGGTCAAATAAAGTGCACCAACATGGTCATGGACAATTTGCACGGTAATACTCATGGATCCCACTGTACTTGTGACAGACAGGCGGAGCAAAGGGACGAAAATCCCGTGGGTAAAAAAAAGCCAGGACTGCCTACCCAGCCCAAAACTTGACTAATTGAAATGAAAAGCGCGCAAATGTAGAAATATTATGAAACAGTTATCATTCCCAGCTGAATTGTATATTTAAACATCTGTCGTAAGTGACTTATGGAAAGTTTCATCTGCACATGATTTTGCAAAACTCTACCTTTACAATTCTACCTTCCTCTCTATAGGTATATACCATGTTCGATATCCGATAAATGGACATAGTGGTTCGGATTTAATTTTAAAACTGTAGGTCCAGTACCGTTTAACCTATCTGTGCATAAAAGTGGACTCAAAATTATACGTAAAAAAGATCCACAGATATGCCGTCCTCCGTACGAAGTGGTTAGGAGAGCTTACGATGCCAATGGTAACGACATCTGTGTTCTTTGTGAGTGTTCCTGCATCAATTTCGTAATTTCATCCTATCATCAGTCATCTTCATCGTTGCGATTAGCCAAAAGTGATAGAAAAGCGATGCAAAATAACAAAATCAAATCACACACAAACAACATACATACACTGAAGAAACTTAATAGCAGTAAAAGTTTTGACATTTCATTTCACAATTACGTGTGTTTTACATTGAAGGCGCCTTAAGTAATGTCTTGCGATTGACCAAAAATATGTAGTTCTGTTACTGACAGTCAATTCTTTTTTCCCTCCCTTCCGCATAGCCTTTACCCAAGTACCGACATGTCACCAGTTTCCATCAATGTTTCGTTGACAAAAGCTTCAACAACGATAAATATTACATCTCTGCTTTCGATGCGTAAGCTTCATGATTTTCCTCTTTAGCACTAAATAAAGGTGACGACCATCTGTTGAAAAATGCTGAACATTTTGGCAACTCAAAGGCAGGATTACATGGTAAAGAGCTCCTTGCGTCACCCAGGCTCTGGCCACTTCCTTACAGTTGACAATTTTGCAACAGCGCCAGTGGATTTATCTCTTCTTGCTCAATCTCTAACATCAAAACCAAATCATTATCTCTACTTCTTTTAGCTGGAGTTCATAGCCCGACCCTGTGGCCGAGTGGTTAGCACATCGCGCTGCGACGCCAAGGGTCCCGGGTTCGAATCCCGGTCGGGCTTGGTTGTTTGTGAATGTCCATTCATCAATTTCATCATTTCATCACTCATCCCCATCTTCGCAAATTAGCCAAGAGGCACAAAACGCGAAGTAAAATAAACTAAATCAAATCAAATCAAAAAGGCTGGAGTTCATACTTCGGATAATTCACTTACTTTGCTGCTAATACGTTTACGCCTTTCAAGTAAATGCAAGATTGATTGATTTGGTATTTTGAGTCCACTTTATGCACAGTAAGGCAAATCGGGACTGGACCTAAAGTTTAAACCCGAAATACTGTGTGTCTCCATCCGGTATCGAACTCGAGACCCCTTGATTACAAGGCGACCACGCTACCACTGCGCCACCGGAGAGGCCCAAGAAAATGCAGGAAAATCAGGCCTTCTGGAAGAAGCTAAGAGGATTAAAAACGTTTCTGCTCTGTCCCTCTCCCTCCTGCAAGATAGTGATAAGAAGAGCTTGCTTCTTGTTTTTCTTTTCGCCTGACTACATTGAGTTAAACATGTCAAATGCAGTACAAGAAAACCTGTGACCGGTGGTTGACTGCGGACGGAATAGATAGTCAAAATGTTACAAAACGAACGTTTGACTTATGTTTCTACATTAAACTACATTACTCTTTCAATTTATATACTTTAATTTCTAACTTATCCCAATTTATCTTCCAGCCGGACGCTCATTTCTTGCATGGTTCGCTTACTTTCTTCCACATTCTGATACAACATGTACAATTTTTTATTCTACCCTTGCCTATCCTCTTCTCTAAATTTAAGCTGCTTTCGCCTATCCTCTTCTCTAAATTTAAGCTGCTTTCGCCTATCCTCTTCTAAAAATTGAAGATGCTCTTGAATATCCTCTTCTCTACTCTGCTTCATAAATAACAAAAGTGTCGTGACGCTAACGCTCTCTTTATTTTTGTCAGTTAATTTTTGAACACCCTGTGTACTGTTACTTTTCCTTCCTTGATGTTTTCCTTTTCAAGAAAATATTTCTTCTATATGCAACTCAAATTTCGTAAATTCTTCTTCGCTCATTCCCGCGCAAGATTTATGGTACCACTTTTTTAATAAAAACTACATTCTATTTCTCCCTCATAACAGTTCATTGCCGCAGCATTCAAGTATTTTATTCCAGCGTATTTCGGCTGCTTCGTCCTGACAAGGAGATGTAAGCAAGGGGTCCCGGGTTCGATACCCGGTGGAGACATGGCACAGTGGTTCGGATCCCACTTTAAACTGTAGGTCCAGTCCCGATTAGCCTTCCTGTGCATAAAGTGGACTTAAAACAACAAATCAATCAATCCTGACAAGGAGAGATCGACGTTCGAACCATGTTTCGTACCATTGACCTACATATCGCTAGCTCGCTAATCCCTTAATCCCGTACAGCTGCAACGAAAGAGCCTGCTCACCCGATCAAACAGCTTTTTTTCATCACTTTCGTACGTGGAACACAAATGTTTTACACACAAATAATCCTATCTCAACTTAATATTAACACAATTTCTTAAGTCTAATGTATTATCTCAACAAATAACCAGAAGGAACTCCCGGGTACAAGGCACCATGTAGCGTTATACAAAATGGATTTGTGACGCACAACGGGGAGAGGCGAAAGGGATGGCATGAGACTCTTTATGAAAGTTTACGTAGGTGTTAACCCTTTCCCCACCTCGCCGCCGTGAGCACAATAAGATGTTCAAAAAAAACAATTAGTACAATAATATTTATACAAATATTGAATTTATTATTTCTGCGTTGTTGAAAAAATATGATTAAATGATTGTGAACATTATAAGTATATACTTTTGCTTCTTGTTGTATTTACAGTTCCGTCTTAGTTATTAGAGGCCTCTACTATTTGTTTTGTTTACCCCATGCACACACACTAACTAAGTCCCGGCGCCTTTCGTTGGGGCCCTTATTCACTGCACTCTCACCTGCATATTCCTTCTAAGCTAGTCCAGTCCTCTTATTTTACGCACTTTCCTTCGGCGGCTTCTTTCTTTCACTATGTCCAATCCTTTCCTAAGATCCTTGCTTCGATATTACACATGTCAAAAAATCCTTATCCGCACTATTTGCACAATGCACACTCGCACACTCTCTACAGGCTGTTTTACTATGTCCTTCTATTCCGCCATGTTATATCTTTGTTGTCTTTTTGTAGACTCTCTCCTCGAAGAGAGAGAAAGAAAAACATAAAAAAAACTTCCCCCTTCTCCCTCCTGGGGTGGTTCTTGGACTGACCGGCAGAGGGGGTGTCCAACAAGAGTCCTTTTTGGTCAGTCACACGAGGTGCTGCCCTCTTGCGTATTTTATTACACTACATGTTAAAATTCCACATCTAGCTGCCCGTAATCTGTTATGGACCGTATATGAGGGTACACTGGTAGTACTGGACCTCAACTAATCCCTAACTATAACCCAAATACCCCAGGAGAATAGGAATAGATTAATGTTGAATATAAATCCAAGAAAAATATATAACTAAAATACGAAATTTCTACCCGCACCTTCTCGTCAGAGTCCTCCTTGACTGGATCACTTACACTCCAGAGAAGAGCGCAAACTACACACGAAACAAATACAAAAAATAATATGTATATTATTATTGAAAAAGAAATACTAAACTGGTGGTTGCCTCACATCCCCCCTACGTAATCATACAGTAGGGCAAGCCCCTACAGTATGATTTCGTACTCCTTGTAATTTAATAAATGCTTATGTTATTATTTTTTTTTTAGGGGGACATAGCCCCTGCTACCTATTAGACTACGCCATAATAACTAATTAGAAATATAGATGTAAATTGATACTACAACATTATATTACACACATGAACAAGATTATAACACTAATATTCTTTAAAATTGTGAACTTTATTTTGTTTCTCCTTTTTCTTTTTCTTTTTCCAATGCCAGCGGCACAATACGGTCTCTTGTATGACCAGCTCTTCTCACCTCGACCCTCAATGGCTTTCTCCGGCTGTTTCCTGGGCCGTGACGTAGGGCTTTAAATGGCTGCTGTTATAAACCCCGGCGTCTTTGTTGTTTCTTACGTCCCACAGCTGATAGGAATTAACTCTTACAACATTTCTGACCGAAAATGGCCCTTCGTACAGCTGGACGAACTTCTTAAAGACCCCTTTTGCAACCTCCGAGGACACGTTGGTCTTGCGGAGAACTAGATCACCAGGTTTGTAGGATATTGTATGATGTTTGTCATATATTCTCTTTCTTCTCTCTGCTTCTAGTTGTATGTTCTCTTTAACTTTCAGAAGTTTATACTCATATGGAGGGGAAGTGTTCAGCTGAGGCAAGCGAAACAGCTTCATGAGTTCCTGATCAGGTTTCCGGTTGAAAAATATTTCATACGGAGATGCTTTTGTGCTCGAATGTGTAGCCATGTTGATGCATCTGGCAATATCTGGAACGTGCGGAGGCCATTGCTTGTGATTGTGGCTCGTGTAAGCTCTAAAGAGGCGCCCTAACTCCTTCATTACTCTTTCCACCGGGTTTGCTTTCTGGTTTCTTACGCTAACAAACTGAGCTTCTATACCTCTATCGGCTAGCGACCTCTTCCATTTATGCGCCTTGAATTGAGTTCCCTGGTCTGTTATGATTGTTTGTACATTTGGGCACAGCAGTAAAAACTCATTCAACACTTTGTTAAGTATGGCACTGGTGGTAACTTTCCGCATTGCGTAGATTGCAACATATTTACTGAAAACATCACAAAGAACCAAGCAATATTGCAAGCCGTATTTTGCCTTAGGCAGGGCCCCGTAGACGTCGGCAGCAATTAAAACTCCTGGCTCCTCCACCATCACTGCTTGCATGGGTCCTTTCAGCTCTTTATTAGGATGTTTTGTTCGTTGGCACAAGTCACACTCCGAAACAAATTGCCTGATTTGTTTTCTCATTTTCCGCCATGTGAAGTGCTCTGAAATGGCCATGAATGTTTTCCACTCCCCAAAATGACCTCTTTTGTGGTAAAAGTCTATCACTTCTCGCGTAATACTTCCGGGCACACACATTTTTAGCAAGCATCCTTCCTTTCTACACAATATGCCATCCTTGATGGTGTATCGAAACCCCTGCTTCTCATCGAAAATATCCCTAAATTCTATTAATAGATCTCGAAGCGCCGCTTGTTGATCTCCGGTTAGACCTTCTGTAGTAATCACGTGATCATCAATCTGTCGCCTTGTAGCTTTCGTGATATTATTTTCCATTGAGCACACATACACGTCAGCCTCAGTCACTTGAGGATTTGCTTCCTTAGAGTGCACGTTTTTTCCCAAACTATCATTTACATAACCCCTTAACGATTTTATCTCCGCCTCGTCACAACAACATATAGGCTCCTTGCATTCATAAGATAGAAAAAAGGTTGGCACCCCGTCGGTTATTTGCATCTCTTCCTGCGACAAGAATTTAATTTCAACACATTGTTGCTCTATTGTCATCGCCACAATGTTTCGATCATAATCAATGACAGCTCGACATTCCTTCAAGAAATCTGATCCTAATAGAATTGGTTTCACTAGATTTCGAATTACAAGACACACGACATCAGTGGTCACTTCCCCAAATGACAGCGGAACGTATGCTTGCGTCACCACCTTTGATGCTTTGTTGCCGAAGGCTGATATTACCTTGATGCTCCCTACGCTTAACTGAGGGATATCAGGATTCCATTTTACTATTTCTAACCACACTTCTTCTGATAAACAAGTGACCATAGCCCCTGAGTCGGCCAATGCTTGATAATGGCTTCCACCTATTCCAACTGAAATAATGGGCATTCTTAGCACCTCGCCTTTCGCATCTTCATTTTCATTCTGAATGAGCTGGTCAAATATCGAACAAACAACGTCTCCATTCTCATTGTTATTGTGGCTAATATTTACTGCATCTCTGGTATAAACTTGCATTACCTTAGTTTCACATTCATCCTCATAATTTGTATTTTCTTCCCCAGATAAATCAAAAGATCCATTTATCGCAGTCCGGTTTCCTAAGTGTCTTTCCGCATTTCGGATATTTCCCTTTTGTCATGCTTCATTATTGGAGGGACAGTCTTCCTCATTTTGCCTTGCCACTGATACACTGTTGGCAGAAAAGAACCGCGAGCTCTGTTGTCCGCGACGCGCCTCTTCCTCCCCCCTAGACCCGTGGTTGCCACCATTACGTCTGCCGTAGCTTCCCCCTCCTCGGCCTTGCTGCGCGAAGGGTCTGGGGCCCTGAGGCGGTTGCCTCTCGAACCTGTTGACATTCCTTTCATTGTCGCGAGAATAACTCGTATTTGGGCTGACATAATTATTCCGTCTGTCTCTATCAGTTTCTCCGCCACGCACAGAATTTACCTGTCTCATCCTCGCTCTATTGTTTAGTTGAAAAGTTGCAGCATGCGACGTTTCTTGGATTTCCTTAAGAAGGTTAATTAGCTGCTTAGAGGCGTCGACCGGTGACCCTATGAGGCACCTCTGAGCGTACGCAGGCAATTGCTTTATAGCCATTTTAGCTAACATCCTGTCATCGAG